>NW_028082147.1:600000-775686 GCF_014824575.4 Sturnira hondurensis
GAGGCACGCCCAGAGGATGGAGGCCGGTGACCGTGCTCAGACCCATGGAGGCTCCCTTAGTTTCAGTGCAAACACTGCTACTTGTTAGCTCTGTTACCCTCTCTGAGGCTCTGTTCCCTTTCCTGTAAAATGGGATCTTAAACATGGAAGATCTGTAGCACGTGGGGGACTACAGAGCAGTCTAACAGTTGTAGTAAGCAGTCAGTAAGAGGGAGACGTTGTTACCTCACTGAGCCCCCACTCTCCGCACCTGGTTAAGAATTTAAAACTAACCAGGAAAACTGTCTTGTGTACTCACTGTGCTCCCTACCAAGATTCATTTCATAATATGGAGTGGCTCCTTGTTTCCATTTCCTTCCTGTCACAATAATGTACTCAATTTTTATGAACCCTATGAGATAGGTACCAATATTATCCCCATTTTTCAAATGGGGAAACAGGCTCAGAAAGGTCGTACTAGTGGTCTGTGGCAGAGCAGGGGCTTGAACCCAGGTCTTTGTGATCCCGGAGCCCATGCAGTGACCTCTCCTCTCTCCGGTCATCCTACACACTCAGGGGCTGTCTTCTTCACCCCTCAGTCTCACATAGGTCCCACCGCACAGAACCGGGTTTGGTGCTGACACTGGGCCAGGGCGATGTGGGCCAGCTGGGCCTGGGCGAGAACGTGATGGAGAGGAAGAAGCCAGCCCTAGTACCCATTCCGGAAGACACTGTACAGGCTGAGGCTGGGGGCATGCACACCGTGTGTCTAAGCAAAAGTGGCCAGGTAGGTGGCAGTGGTACAGGATTGGACAGGGTCTGGGGTTGGAGAAGGAACAAATGTTCCATAGAACATTTCTCTCAGGGGGTGGTCGGAACAAGAGTGGACTGAAAGGCCAGACCTTGTATTGATGGGGCACCCTGCACACAGGTCTACTCCTTTGGCTGCAACGATGAGGGTGCCCTGGGAAGGGACACGTCAGTGGAAGGCTCAGAGACGGTTCCTGGGAAAGTGGAGCTACAAGAGAAGGTGGTACAAGTGTCAGCGGGAGACAGTCACACGGCAGCCCTCACCGAGGATGGCCGTGTCTTTCTCTGGGGCTCCTTCCGGGTAAGATGATCTGGAAGCCCGCCCAGGGGCTGGCAGGCAGGTTAACTGGTGGGGCCCCGTGGAGGACTCGTTTCTACGCCCCTGTTGTGCTTACTGGTGAGGGAATCAAGTCCCAGAGATAGAGCCTAGGCCCCGACCCAGGTCTCTGGCTTCTTCATTCGGGCCTGTCCACACCACTGGCTGTTTTCTTGAGTCCAGTGTCGTGAAGTGTGTATCTTGGGAAGGGGTGAGTCCAGGATGTCTTTGAGCTGAGACTGATTCAGGAAGCCTGTTACCTCACTCACCCATCTCCGTGCCTTCAACCTCTCCTCTTCCTTCCCAGCCTTCTTCCACACTTCTCAGGAGGTTTAGGGGGAAATTGTCACATATCAGAATTTTCAAGACACAGAAGTGTAGTTTAAAAAGCAAATCCATCATTAAAATTATTTTGGTATTTAATTTACTTTAAAATGTCAAAAAATCCGATGAGGTGTTTCCTCATCAGGGCTATTTTTAAACTTTTTTTTAAAAAAAGATTTTATTTATTTATTTTAGAGAGGGAGAGGGAGGGAGAAAGAGAGGGAGAGGTCCTACTGGGGACCTGGCCCATAACCCAGGTATGTGCCCTGACTGGGAATTGAACCAGAGACCCTTTGATTTGCAGGCCAGCACTCAATCCACTGAGCCACACCAGCCAGGGCTATTTTTAATTTTTCTATGGAGCATTTCAAACACATAAAAGTAATCAGAATAATATATTGAATGCCCATCTACTCCCCTTAACAATGAACTTTTGGGCAAACCTGTTTCCTTTCTGCTCCCATGCATCCCCCAACTCCTTTGTTATTTTTGTGCAACTCACAGACTGGGCATAATTTCGTTCATACGTATTTGACATCATGGCCTGGCTCCTGCGCACCTCTCCATCACTGGCTGGTGCCAGTGCCCCTTACCAGACAGCTCTGTGGCTGCCCGCAAGCCTGCGTCTGGCTGGTGTGGGGCATGCAGGACTACTGATAAGTGCTCTGCCCCTTCCTTCCAGGACAATAATGGTGTGATCGGGCTCTTGGAGCCCATGAAGAAGAGCATGGTTCCTGTGCAAGTGCAGCTGAGTGTACCTGTGGTGAAGGTAGCCTCAGGTGAGTCTTTCCTTGCTCCGGGCAAGAGTTGGAGAACCTTGTTCTGGTGCTGGCCCACCTTGGGCTTCACAGACAAGCCCTGCGTCCTGCCTTCCTCTCACCCTCAGGAAACGACCACTTGGTGATGCTCACAGCTGAAGGTGACCTCTACACTTTGGGCTGCGGGGAGCAGGGCCAGCTGGGCCGTGTGCCTGAATTATTTGCCAATCGTGGTGGCCGGCAGGGCCTTGGTAGGTGGCTTGGGTCCCTCTGGCAGGCCAGCTTGGCAGTCCAGCTGCTGACAACAGCCATAGGCAGGAAGGATCCCCTGTGTGTGTTTAGGCTCACACCAGACAGACTTGCAGAGGTAGTTAACCCCTTTGACTGCAGAGCCAGGCCACCTTGGGTTCGAATCCTGGTTCTTCCGCCTACTGTGGGACCCTGGACATAGTTTCTGTGTCTCTAAACGCACCTACCTTATTGGGGTGTTGCGAGGTTAACTGACCTAACATTAGCAGAATGGCTGGCACCTGGTAAGTTCTATGTCACCATCACCTCTTAGGGCCTCGGGAGTCTGAGTAAGGCTTTTGTACTGTCTTGGCCTTGGTTACCTCACCTCTGCATAAGGAGAAAAGTTGCTGCTCAGCCCCCCGTGAGGGTTTTAGTGACGTGGAGAAACACAGGGCAGAGAGGAGAGGCTGTGTGTGCCTGCCACTGACCCTGGCTTTTCTCTGCCTGCAGAACGACTCCTGGTCCCCAAGTGTGTGATGCTGAAATGCAGGGGAAGCCGGGGCCACGTGAAATTCCAGGATGCCTTCTGTGGCGCCTACTTCACTTTTGCCATCTCCCTCGAGGGCCATGTGTATGGCTTTGGCCTTTCAAACTACCATCAGCTTGGTGAGTGCCCAGAGTGACGTGGGCACCAGTCCTGGTCCACTTCTCATTTATCTGCACCCTCGGTGGGGTCCCCCTCAGAGCCACCATTTTGTCATCTGTGAAATGAGAATGTCCACACACTGGTGGGGTTCAGGTGGCCTCTGTGGGAGGGGACGAAGAAGGACAGCTCCTTGGACACCTTCACGCCTGACAACTATTCTGGCCTTGTTTCCCAGGAACCGCAGGCACAGAATCCTGCTTTGTACCCCAGAACCTGACCTCCTTCAAGAACTCTACCAAGTCCTGGGTGGGCTTCTCTGGTGGCCAGCACCATACAGTCTGCATGGATTCAGAAGGTGGGCCCTTCGGATTGGGAGTGCCGTGTCTCCTCAGCATGGGCCTGGCCTGACCCCTGAGACCACAGCCTTTGGAACCCAGGCTTGCTCCATGGATTGGGCCAGGTGTGGGTCCATGAGGGTCTCACTTGCCCCCGGAGTCCTGGTGCTCTTCCAAGTATGAGTTCAGTGGGGGAGGTTCTCCCAGGCCTCCCCCCCAACTGGAAGAGACACTGCAGACCTCCTCCTCATCACCCTGGGAATGGGGACCAGCTCCCATAGATACGGGAACTGTCCTGGCTGACCTTGAATGTGCCCTCTGTGACCCTTCATCTCTCCCCTTCCTCCCACAGGAAAAGCATACAGCCTGGGCCGGGCTGAGTACGGGCGGCTGGGCCTTGGGGAGGGTGCTGAGGAGAAGAGTGTACCCACCCTCATCTCCAGGCTGCCTGCTGTCTCCTCGGTGGCTTGTGGGGCCTCTGTGGGGTATGCCGTGACCAAGGATGGTGAGTGGGGCTGCCCGCAGTTGGTCTGGTTGGGGCCTGGGAGTTGTGTGTGGTTCTTGCCCGGCTGGCTGGGGTGCTCTGGTGGCCACTGGCAGGTGTGGCTGAGGTGCAGAGGGCAGTATTTATGACATTATTTTTCTCCTGATGGTCAAAAGTTCTGGCTTTGATGAACTTAAATGTGAATAAATGAATTATTTTCATAAAGGTGATTTTGTTCTGTAGAGGAGAAAACACAGCAAAGGAGAAATACAACCAAAACCTAGCCAGGCAGTAGGACTTGAACCCAGGTCTCCAGACTCCTAATTCAGGCTTTCCTTTACATTTCCTCCGTGGTATCCATTTTATTTGCAACCTAGTACATGCTAACTTCCCAGGGAGTTACACTTAGAATTCTATTAGGAGAAGAAGGCGTTGTAGTCAGGGTTCTGACAAGCACAGCAGAGGAGGGTGTGAGCAGGCAGTCACCAAAGCCTGAGCAGGTGAGTGTCAGCTGTGGAGGCCATGAGAGATCAAGCTGGTGTGGCTGCTTGATCTGGGATTACCTGGGCAGCGTTCCCGATGGACTGGGGCTGGTACTGCTCCTTGAAGGTTTGTGATAAGCAAAGGAGGGCATCCTGGGCACAGGGACATAGAAAGCCATCTCGGTGGCTGGTCCTGGGAGTACAGGGTAGTACCGAGGTCTGGGGAGTGGCTTTGGGTAGTGCAGAGGTCTGGGGAGTGGCCTTGAATGTCATGCCAAGGAGTAGGGAGGTCTTTATGCAATATGTAAGGACTGTGGTACCGGGATGACAAAGCTTTTTTCCATCATCTCCTTGACTTTTCCCAGTTTCCCTGAACTCCCAGAGGCTGGGACATTCCAGGCTGCAGTAGGCCAAGGCTAAATAAAATTCACCCTTATGTCCCATGCTTCTCTCACTACAGAAAGGTGAGGCTCTGGGTCCTGAAGATAACTGCCCGTTTCTCTCTCTTACAGGTCGTGTTTTTGCCTGGGGCATGGGCACAAACTACCAGCTGGGCACAGGACAAGAGGAGGATGCCTGGAGTCCCGTGGAGATGACAGGCAAACAGCTGGAGAACCGAGTGGTTTTATCTGTGTCCAGTGGGGGCCAACACACAGTCTTACTGGTGAAGAACAAGGAACAGAGCTGATGAAGCCTCGGAGGGCCTGACTCCCAGCCCCTACACCCTCCCTCCTGGAACACGGAAGCCGTGATGACTGTAGACTCCAGCAGGCTTCCCCCAGCCCCAAGTACTTTGTCATCTCCTGCCTTTTCTCCATCCACAGAACAGAATCATTTTTTTCTTCTTCCTTTCTGGCATCATCCTGTAACCTACAGGATGAAGGGAGGGGAGCGGGTTTTGTGGGAATGTTACTCCCCCTAGAACTATGTGATTAGACCGTTCCCCCTCCTCCCTACCTCCCTACCTCCCATGGTCCTAGCTGACCCTGGTTTTGTCTACCAAAAACCAAAACTTCCTCTCAGGGGGGTTTGGTTCCCACACCCTGAGAAGTCAGGGCCCCATCAAGCCCTGCTCTAGTCATGTGCCACTCTTCGGCCCTTGCTGATCCACATGCAGACAAATGGTACAGTTGTTAGACCCAGCTGTCGTGGACCTGCCCCGGGGGGAAACTGGAGAAGGGGCAGGGCTACCAGCCATGGGCAAGCCCAAGCCAAATATTTGGCTCTGAACAGGTGTCCGTGGGGCAGACAAAAAGACGATGATCCTCCGCTTGATTAAAAAAGCCAATTAGCCTTTCTCCCAGAAGCACAAAACATTCTGCCCTGCACTGCAGATCCCAAAGGGCCCAAAATCTGGAAAGGAAGCAATGCCTACAGAGCAGGACACGGGGCGGGGGGGGGGGGGAGAAAAGAGGGTTTTCTAAATGAACATAGCAATATCGAGTGAAGGGAGCGCAGGGAAGAGGTTGGGATGGGCCGAGGCTGGTCCCCAGAAAGTGAAGCAGCAGCTTGTACAGTGAGAAAATAGCAAGCAGTTCAATTTTTTTTAATGTAAAGTATTTTAGAAGGGAGAGTGAAATCTTTTAACATTTTGAATAAATTTAGAGTTTTATAAAACAGGCCACTTGTTTTCTACACACTCCCTGCTTTTTTAAGGGAGCATCTGCCGTGTTGGGAAGGGCAGGATAAACCCACACCTGTGAACTTGGCCAAGACTAGGATTTAAGCTGATGTCAAGATGTCCTGATATGTGCCTGTCAGCTGTTGATGTGACTGTTCCATGCAAATCAAAAAATTTTTTTTTGATTTTTGCTTAGGTATTTATGTTTCAGGAATCACTGTATTTTTAAAAAAGATTATGCTGCATAATATGAGAGACATGGAATGGTTCTTCAGCATCCTAGTCCCAAACCAGAACAATACATCTCTAGAAGTATTTTCAACAGCCGATGTAATTGATCAAACATGATTGACTACAGAGTGACTCTTAAGACAATTTATGTACATTACTGTAGGTTTTCACAGGCATTGGAGCAAACAAAACAGCTGATCTGTCCAGTATGGTGGTCACTAGCTTTATGTGGCCATTTGCATTTAAATCAATTAAAACTTGTACAAATTTTAAATTCCTCTGTTGCACTGGCCACATTTCGAGTCCTCGGTAATTACATGTGGCCAGTGTGATGGCACTGCGCTATGTAAATGTAGAAATACATAGAACATTTCTATAATTACAGACAGTTATAATGGACAATGTTGATATAGAAAGTCTATGTATAGCAAGAAAGTTTTATCAGTGCCAGAAAGATTCTTCTTGGATGTGAGTGACTCTTGGTAAAATGAATATGATGTAAAAGAACTTAAAATGTATTCTGTGATCTTTACCCCCTTTGAACTTTTGGTTTGGATGCAGATGCTATACTGATGAGAAATGGACTTCTTAGAAGGGAAAAAAAATCACACTTGATTATATTTTCTTTGTAAAGAAGCACTTGTCTGTTTGCTACTCCCCCACCCCTTGCCAAACTCCAATTGCGTTAGAGTTACAGGAATTTTTTCCCTTTTGACAATATAGCAGGTTGAAAGTACTGTTCTTAATAATAGCTCTTGTGGATTGGGACTTAGAATGAACCAGGCATTGTGCTGAGCACTTCATAGGCAATAATATTTTATTCATTCCTCACATCAGCCCTTCGAAGTAATAATTGCTGTCCCTCAGGAAACAGTTCCTGAGAGCTCAAGTGACTTGTTCAAAGTCAGGTAAGTACACAGTCTAGACTGGGATCTACATCAGCCTCCACCCAAGCCTGGCACTCGATTGCTTTGCCTTGTATTGCTTGTAAGAGTTAGAAAGCCGTCTGTCTGTCGGTGCCTTGCATTAGAACAGCGTCAGGCATATAGTGTGTGTTCTGTAAGTCTTTGCTATTACGACTATTGTACATTTTTTTATTTCCTGGAGTTAATAATTAATTGCTTTGTCTTTCAAGTGCTTAGTTTTTTTAGTCACCCAGTACTCTCAATTTTATCTTGCTCCATACTCCTCCAATTTGGATTGGTTACCCCAAAACAATTGTATGGTTCTATGGTTCATATAGTACCCCATATGGCTCAGCTATAAGTAATATTGACAAAGTAATAATGTAAATGTTTGGTACCACTTTGACAAAAAAATTATCAGATGGAGAAGTGTGTATGTAGGAAGGATGGTAGTTGCTTATAATAGCACACTATAGATGAAAAGAAAATGTTATTTAGAAATATGCAGATAGATTCTAGGGAAAAGATCTGGAAATCCCCACCAGAGTGGCAGTTAGGAGTACAGCTGGTGGGTGAGGGGACACTGTTCGTGACAGAAATTCAGCAAACGCTTCTTTCAGTGCATCTGTCCCGAACATTTTAGGAACTTGATTGGAAACAAATGTACACAGATCCCTGTCCCGTGAAGCTCATATTCTAAATTAAGAATAAATATTTTTACATTTTCCATGTTTAAAAAATAGTAAGCGAAGAGTGCAGCCCAGGGGCTAGCAAACAGTACTGAATATATAGCTGTGAGTTATCATTTCAAGGCCTCAACACCCTATGAGATGAGCACTTGCCACAGTAATTGAGAAGGGATTGGGATTGCTGCTCCATTTGTTTGACGGAGTACCCAACCACTACCCTACTATTGCAGGGAGTAGGGTCAAGCTGGAAATTTGGCAACTCGTGGTTGAATCTCAAGTTTTCAGATCAATGAGTGACTTTCTTAGGGGCCCAACACCCCAAGCTTAGGTTATATAAGGGCCTCAGTGGCCCATCAGCTCAGTGGGAACGAGCCGCGGAAAGGGATCCTTAAGCATTTGGGGTGGCTTCACTGTTAGAGACGACAACCATCACCGACAGAAACGTTCCATTCTGAGAAATGGGCACTAAAGTGAGGCGATGGCCTGGGACACTGTCAAAACCGAGGGCCTTCTATGGGTGTGTCACTGTTTTGAGGCAGGTGGGGCCCCAAAACGTAGAGTGACAAGACCAGGGGATGGGCTGGTTGAGACGGCAGGGTTGCCCCAATTTACACTCCCTCTAAACCTCCCATGCCCCAGCAGGACTGTACACAGGAAACCCGTTCCGGCTTGAACAAAAATCTATCTTGCGAACTGGGTGGCTGACAGGCCATCCTCAGTGGAACGGGATCATCCAGGCTCCCAAAGGGGACCTCTCATCTTTTAAAAATGCCTATATTTGCAAGCTTTTACAATGAGCATATATTACTTTTGTCATGTAGGTACGCATGTGTGCGTAAATACATAAAGTCAGAAAGAAACCCGAGAAAGCCAGTTACCAAGGCGGCGTGCCGCGGGATCTGATCGGAATTCACCTGCAGGGATCCGGAAGTTCTGCTTCCCGCCAGTAGCCCAGTAGCCAGTAGCCCAGTAGCCCAGTCGCCGGAAGAACCCGGAGTCGCAGCAGCGGGCGCTGCTCCGGGCGCCGTGTTTCGGAGCGTGCGCAGAAGGCGTCGTAGGCGCATGCTCCGTGGGCATCCGGGTCCGGGGAACTGGCGCGCCAGCGCGGCGCAGCCCGCTAAGTCCAGCTCCGGCTGCGGGCATGGCGGCCAGCCTGTGGATGGGCGACGTGAGTGAGAGGGGCGGTCCGGGTCCGAGCAAGAGGAATCCTAGTGTCAGCAGGGAGGGAAGGAGTGAAGGGATGTACTTCCTCCAATTCCAAAAAGATGAAAGTGAATGGGAAGGGGAGTTATTTTGGGTGACGCAGAAGCGGATCCCAGCATCCGCGGGTAAGGGTTGAGTCTGAGGCGGAGGGGCCCTGGCGCCCCGCCTGGGTTCAAGGAGGGGAAAGGGAGGTTCTTTGGGGACTGAGCATGGGAAGAATCCCAGGGACTTTGAAGGTTCTGTGGTTTTAAAACTGGAGGGGTGGGGTGCCTAAATCCAAGGAGAGGCTCTCTAAAGGGAGCAAGTTTGAAGAGAAGGGATGCAAGGAATTGGGAAAGCGGGAGCTGGGATTCAGATCACTGCGGATGAAAACCTGGCCACACCCCCTCACCCCATGCCCTAGTCGTGGGGCCAACCCAGGGCTTAGGGGAAGGAGCTCTGAAGCCTAACAAGCGGAGCCTGCCTGTTGGCCTGAATCGCTCTGCCTTTATATTTACGCAGCTAGAGCCCTACATGGATGAGAATTTCATCTCCAGAGCCTTTGCCACCATGGGGGAGACCGTGATGAGCGTCAAAATTATCCGAAACCGCCTCACTGGGTACGGTTCTCTCCTTCCACCTTCTCAGTTCTCCCTTAACTTATTCTGCAAGTGAATGTAAAAATAGCAGAGAATCAGGGCCTCTCCCCCCTAATAATAGTGATTATGTTATAAAAGCTGACATTTGGGGGCTTATTGAGAGGAAGTATAGCATATGCATCCTGCAAGCAGCCTGCTGTGTGACCTTTGGTAAGTTATTTAACCTCTGTGTCTAGTTCACTTTGTCTGTAAGAATGGAAATGATTATAGCACCTACCTCGTAGAATTATGGTGACGATTAAATTAGTTAATTCATATTCAGCACTTAGAAGAGTGTCTGTATATGGTATATGCTCTGTAAATATAAACAGGTTATGGTCTGTTAGGTAATAAACACTTTAAAATTACTTTTTAAAATCACAAAAACTGTGCGAAGTACTATTATTAGAGAAACTTAATAACAGTCTTAAAGTTACACAGTCATTAGATGACAAGCCAGGACTCCAGTTCAGTGCTGCCCTCAAAGCCATGAGTGCCTTTAACTCTTATGCTATTCACTTAAAAGCTTATTTATAGAGACTCTACTATGTACTCCTGTTCTAGATTCCCATGAAACAAGCCAGACATAGTCTTTCCTCATGAAGTTTACTACATTCTAATGGGGAGTGAGACAACAAATAGTTAAACAAAACAGTGCAGAGAATATTTTCAGATAGTGGTGCTCTATTGCCTCTAGTTTCCTCTTTCTCTTTGGAGGTTAGTTTTCTTTAGGGTTCTAGTTAGAAACAGGAGGATTTCTTTATCAATTTGACGGTGGTTATTGAGCATCTACTCTGTGTCAGTTACTCTACTGAAGCAGCTTGCTCAAATACCAAATGGTTGACTTGTACAGACGAGAGATAGGAAGTATGATCAGCTCTGACTGTTGGGTTGACGGGTGCTTTGCGTATTCAGAACCCCAGGAGCCAGAGACTGATTTTCTGACAGGTAGATCATGCTGACGTAACTGTTTTTCCTGCTCCTGTACACAGAAAACCCCAGATAATGGGCTCCTAGTATGAAAATTTATTCTGGAATGCTTTCCATTGTTTTAAGCACTGACATACCTCTCACATTTTAATCTTTATTGAAATAAGATTTGATTTTATACCTTTAAAGATTGATTTTCTACCCATGAAATAAGATCTTCAATAAAGATTGATTGAAATAATTGATTTTCTACCTTTTCTACCCATGAAATAAGATTTGATTTTCTACCTTTTCTACCTTTTCTACCCTTTTCTACCTTTTCTACCTTGCTGTCTCTTATGGTACTTATAGGCACATTGCATTAACATCCTGGTTTATCTGGCAGAGACTGAAGTGGCTTACAAGAATTGTATAAAATGGGGGGAGCGGGGAATAAGGGGACCGAATGGTAATGGGAAAAAATACAATAAAGATGCAATTAAAAAAAGAATTGTATAAAATAAATCAATGTAAATTTAAAAATCAAGACCAGAGAAAATAAAGGGGAAAAGATAAGACCCAAGAAAAAAATAACATGCAACAGAGCATTGTGCTTTAAAAAAATTGCAGTCAAAAGAAAAATAAAGAAGAAATTTTTTACAACAAAAATTTTAAAATGCAGTCAATGGTTGTACAAGTTGTACTTAATACCACAGAAATGTACATTTTATTAATTTTTTTAAAAAATTTATTTATGTATCTTTAGAGGAGAAGGAGAGAGGGAGAGAAACATCAATGTATGGTTGCCTTTCGTGCGTCCCCTGCTGGGAGTTGGCCTGCAGGGAACCAGCCTGCAACCCAGGCATGTGCCCTGACTGGGAATTGAACCACGATCCTTTGGTTCGCAGGCCCATGCTCAATCCACTGAGCTACACCAGCCACGGCTAACCACAATTTTTTAAATTCAGAAAGAGCCCTGGCCAGTGAGGCTCAGCCTTTGGAGTGTCGTACTGTAACCAAAAGGCTGCGGGTTTGATTCCCACTCAGGGAACATTCCTGGGTCGCAGGTTCATCCCCCATCCTGATGCATGCGATCCCTGGTCCTGGCACAGATCCCTAGTCTGAGTGCATATGAAGGCAATGAGTCGATGCTTCTCTTGCATCAATCTTTCTCTCTTCCTTCCTCTCTCTAAAAAGCAAATGAAAAAATGTCCTCCGGTGAGCATAAAAAAAAATTTCAGAAAAGAATTAAAAGAATGCAGTTAGATGTGGTGCATCCACATCTGTCATTTATGACCAGTCAGACTATAAAATGGTACAACCAATAGGGGCAGGTTTGGTTCTAGGTCTTTAACCAAGAGAGGTGAAGCTACATCCACCAAAAAATGACTGGTAAAAGGATGTTCAGAGCAGCTTTGTGATGGTGGTGAAAAACTGCAAGCAGCCCGGTATCCATGAATAGGTACTGGTGCAGTCATACAATAGAATAAGAGAACATTTAGCAATCCAAAGGAACTACTTACATATTAACAACATGAATGAATCTCAAAAGCATTATGCTAATGAAAACCTTACTGTGTGATTTCATTCATTTAAAGTTGTAGAATGTACAAAATTAATCTGGATAGAAATTAACTCAGTGTCTAGAAGATTTGTGCATTTCTTTTTTTTTAAATTGAATTTATTGAGGTTACATTGGTTAACCCAATTGTACAGGTTTCAGGTGCACAGTTCCACAACACATCATCTGCACACTGTATTGTGTGTTCACTACCCCGAGCCAAGTAAAGCCTCCTTCCATCAACATTTATTCCCCCCTGTACCATCTTCCACCTCCTGTCACCTCCAGCCCCCCTCAGCAATCCCTACACTGTTGTCTATGTTCATGAGGGATTTTTAAAGATTTTATTTATTTGCTTTTTTTTTTAATTTTTAAATATATTTTATTGATTATACCATTACAGTTGTTCTATTCCCCCCCTTCATTCCCCTCCACCCGTACACTCCCTCCCCCCACCATTCTCCCCCCCTTAGTTTATAACCACGTGTCTCAAGTTCTTTAGATTCTATATTTCTCCCTCTATTCTTGCCCTCCCCCTTATCTATTTTCTACCTACCCTCTATGCTATTGTCTGTGCCTTCTCCCCCCTTCTCCTCCTCCCACTCCCCTGTTGCTAACCCTCCATGTGTTCTTCATTTCTATGGTTTCACTCCTGATCTAGCTGTCCTCTTGGTTTGGTTTTGTTTTAGGTGTGGTTGTTAATAACTGTGAGTTTGCTGTCCTTTCACTGTTAACATTTTTCATCATCTTTTTCTTATATAAGTCCCTTTAGCATTTCATATAATAAGGGCTTGGTGATGATGAACTCCTTGAACTTGACCTTGTCTGAGAAGCACTTTATCTGTCCTTCCATTCTAAATGAAAGTTTTGCTGGATAAAGCAATCTTGGCTGTAGGTCTTTGGATTTCATGACTTGGAATACTTCTTTCCAGCCCCTTCTTGCCTGTAAGGTCTCTTTTGAGAAATCCGCTGACAGTCTGATGGGTACTCCTTTGTAGGTGACTGTCCCCTTATCCCTTGCTGCTTCTAGGATTCTCTCCTTCATTTTGGTCTTGGCTAATGTAATTATGATGTGCCTTGGTGTGTTCCTTCTTGGGTCCAACTTCTTTGGGACTCTCTGAGCTTCCTGGATTTCCTGGAAGTCTATTTCCTTTGCCAGACTGGGGAAGTTCTCCTTTATTATTTGTTCAAATAAGTTTTCCACTCGTGGCTGTTTCTTTCCCCCTTCTGGTACCCCTATAATCCGGATGTTGGAACGTTTAAAGATGTCCTGGAGGTTCCTAAGCCTCTCCTCATTTTTTTGAATTCTCATTTCTTCATTCCTTTCTGGTTGGATGTTTCGTTCTTCCTTCTGGTCCATTCCATTGATTTGAGTCCCAGTTTCCTTTCCATCGCTATTGGTTTCCTGTGCATCTCCCTTCATTTCAATTAGTTTAGCCTTCATATGTTCCTCTAATTTGTGACTATAATCAACCAGTTCTGTTAGCATCCTAATAAACAGTGTTTTGAATTGTGCTTCTGAGAGGCTGGCAATTTCTTGGTCGCTGAGAGTTATCGGCTCTGGGACTTTGAGTTCTTCTTGCGCCATCTTTCAGGCTGTTCGTGCCTGTTCCGGAGCAGGACCGGAGCCCTAAGGTGTTCACCAGAGCAGGGCAACTCAGTCGCTGGGTTGTGACGCTGTATGTGGGGGCGGGGTCAACGAGGAACTATGCCGTCCCTTCTGCTGCCTCCTGCCAAGGGCCTCCACAGGTGCTGCAGCTGCCACTGTTACCAGGCCTGGGGCCTGAGCATTTTGTCCCTCTGCACGCGAGTGTGCCACCGCCGTCAGCCCTCGCCCCCTGGGGCCTGCATGGTCTGTCTCACTGTGCGCGAATGTGCAACCACAGTCAGTCTGCCCCACACCCCAGCTGGTTCTGGGCTGCCTGCGTGTCTAGGTCGGGGGATCTGTCCTGCCCGACCCTGCTCCACTGCTGGCTCTGCCCCTCTTACCGTCCCCGTTGAACGGTTAGTGGTTGTCGGACTTCCGTATAACTCAGTTTTCTGGGGTTTTTTTTTTTGTCTTTGGTCTCCAAACCGTTGTTGTATTCAAACTTGGTTGTGGGAGAAGGCACAGTGTTTCCACCTGTGCCTCCATCTTGGCGGAAGTCCTATTTATTTGCTTTTAGAGAGAGAGGAAGGAAGGGAGAAAGAGAGGGAGAGAAACAGCAATGTATGAGACATACATTGATCAGTTGCCTCTCATACACCCCCAGATGGGAACCAGGCTCGCACCCCAGGCATGTGCCCTGACTGGGAATTGAACTGGAGACCCCTTTGCCTTACAGGCTGGCACTCACTCAGTGCACTGAGCTACACCAGCCAGGGCCTGTGTCTATGAGTTTTTTCTCTCTCTTTAGAATTGTGCATTTCGTTGCATGTAAACCAAAAGAGAAGAAACTAGAAACAGTAATTGAACTCTGTTAATAATAATTATGTAAAAGTAATTGTGGGAATTATACCAATATCTGCAGTTTACTTTGAAATATATCAGAAAATAAGGATAATAAGTGGGTAGAAGAATGGATAGTTGGATAAAATAGTATAATACCCTGACCAGTGTGGCTCAGATGGTTGGGCGTCATCCCGCATAGTGAAAGGTTGCCAGTTCAATTCCTGGTCAGGGCACTGGTCTGAGTGCAGATTTGGTCCCCGTTCAGGGCACTTATGAGAGGCAACTGATCGATGTTTCTCCCTCAAATGGATGTTTCTCTCCTTCTCTTCCTCCCTCCCCCTCTCTCTAAAAATAAATTTAAAATCTTTAAAAAATAATGAAAATATAATAAAATATTCGTTGTAGGTTGTGCATAGATGAATGCTATACAGTTATTTCAGTTTTTGTGTTTGAAATTTTTCATAATAAAATGGGGAAAGGGTGTATCACACTATCCTGAATTCAAATCCGCCTTTGGTGCATACTCGCTCTGTGCTTTAAGGCATATTGTATGACCCTGCTACGTGTCAGTCCTCTCATCTAAGTGGATATGATGTGTTCAGCTGTCCTTCGCCTTCTAGAGCTACTCGAGGGTGAGATGAGATGGTGAGTGTGAAGTGGCTGACACAGTGCCTGGCCCACAGTGAGTGAGTGCCCTTACAGGCAGTGGTCTTCCCGTCTGTGAGCCCTAAGATTCCAACACCCACAAGACAGATCTGGCTCACCACTGTTCTTAATATCAGTAAACATTTATGGAGCTCACAGACTGCACCGTGACCCATGGGCGCAGGTACCGCCCTTACCCATACCCTCTTGGTTTTGTGTCTATATGCTTGTTTGAACTGAAGATCTAAAGTAGCATATCTGGGAAAATTCTGATTCTTTCACTAGTAATAGCTTTAAGGTTGATGTTAAGGAAGTTAACAGTCTTCAGTATCTCAGAGGATATAGCAGTCCTCCTCCTCATGTCTCTTGTGATGCTATCAAAGTTAGAACACCAGAAATCTCACAGATATGCCCCGGTAGGTAAGGTCTGTGGGTTTGCTTTGTCTGTCTAACTAGATTGGATGTTTTGTGAGGGCAGGAGCCATGTTCTCCAGCTCTGTATCAGCCTGGGCTGTGGAGGTGATGGAAAAAAGCTCAAAGATGAAAATTTTATTTTTTTTAAGATTTTATTTATTTATCTTAAGAGGGGAAGGGAAGGAGAAAAGGAGAGAAATATCAATGTATGGTTGCCTTTCGTGAGTCGCCTGCTGGGAACTGGCCTGCAACCCATGCATGTGCCCGGACTGGGAATCGAACCGCGATTGTCTGGTTCACAGGCCCACACTCAGTCCACTGAGCTACACCAGCCAGGGCAAAGGTGAAAATTTTAAAAAGGTGAAAGATTTATATGATCTGAAGAGAAACCAGAGTATTGAAAATTTTAAAACAAAACTACAAAGAATAGTACAATGAACAATTATACAGCCACCGCCTAATTTCAACAGTTGTTAACATATTTTCGTATTTTCCCTATTTACCTAAGTCTGTCTATAGGAGGATAGATACAGGTAGGTAGGTGATTTTCTTTTTCTTTTTTTGTTTTTGCTGAACCACATGAAAGTCAGTTACAGGCATTGTGACCCTTCACTTTTAAATACTTAAGCATACATTGCCCAAAACTGGACATGCTCTCACTTAACCACAGCACTCATGTCACAGAGACAAAATTATCAGTGGTATACCACAGAATGGCTGGTCTACATTTCAATTTTTTAATTAATTAATTTATTTTTAGAGAGAGGGGAAGAAAGGGAGAAAGAAAAGAAGAGAAATATCAGTGTGTGGTTGCCTCTGACATGCTCCGTACTGGGGGTCTGGCCTGCAACCCAGGTATGTGCCCTGACTGGGAATCGAACTGGTAAACCTTTGCTTCTCAGTCAGGTGCTCAGTCCACTGAGCCACACTAGCTGGGGCTTGCTTATTTATTTTTAGACAGAGGAGAAGGGAGGGATAAAGAGATGGAGAGAAACATCAATGTGTGGTTGCCTCTCATGTGCCCTGCACCAGGGGGGGACCTGGCTTGAAACCCAGGCATGTGCCCTGACTGGGAATCAAACCATTGACCCTTTGGTTCGCAGGCCGACACTTAATCCACTGAGCCACACCAGCCAGGGTGACAGTCTTACATTTGTAAGTTAGTTCTGAACTGGAATTTGTTGGGGAACAAAAACAGTATGAGCTCTGGCCCTGACTGGTGTAGCTCAATGGACTGAACGTGGGCTGTGAACCAAGTGGGGGCTAGCTCCCCAGTGGGGGCCATGTGAGAAGCAACCACACTGACGTTTCTCTCCCTCTCTTTCTCCATCCCTTCCCCTCTCTCTAAACATAAATAAATAAAATATTTTTAAAAAACAAACAAACAACAGTATGAGCTCTAATTAGAAAAACATATTTTCCTCCCTTCAGGCCAAGACTCTCATCTGGGAACCACATCTTAAACCATTCTCTTTCTCTGTTTTCTTGCTTTCCAGGATCCCAGCTGGCTACTGTTTTGTAGAATTCGCAGATTTGGCCACAGCTGAGAAGTGTTTGCATAAAATTAATGGGAAACCCCTCCCAGGAGCCACACCTGTAAGGACACTTAGATAATGATGATGTTGTCATTTTTATTGTTACCAATAACTATCATTTATTGAATCCCTGCTGTATATTTATATTATTTTTTATGGGGACAGTGCTCTAACCAACTGAGCTACCCTACGAGGATTGTATTATTTTATTTAATTCTA
Source organism: Sturnira hondurensis (assembly GCF_014824575.4). Lineage (NCBI taxonomy): Eukaryota > Metazoa > Chordata > Mammalia > Chiroptera > Phyllostomidae > Sturnira > Sturnira hondurensis. The sequence continues at coordinate 617,346 of NW_028082147.1, forward strand.
TAACAACCCTGTCGAATAGGCATTGTTGTCTTCGACAGACTGGGAAACTGAAGCTTAGGGAAGTGGAATACCACCCAAGGCAAAACAGGCAGTAAGTGGCAAAACCAGGATGCAAGCCGAAGATTGGTCGACCCTGAAATCCATGCCCCTTCCACTCCGCCCTGCCACCTCCCTTAATGGAAGATGAAACTACACCTCTTGTCCGATTGAGAAAGTGGAACAGGCTGGCAGTAGAGTGAGGACACATTTCAAGAGAGTTACATTCTGCTCTTCCCACAGTTACTTAGCTTACAGCGGCACCAGGCTGGCACCCCTGGGCCATAGAACCATGGAGCTGGCAGTGCCCTTAGCGGCCATCTGTGCAACCCCCTCACTTTATGCAGGAGAAAGAGCTGAGGCTTAGAGAGGGGGAGATGTTTTGGCCAAGGTAATTTATTTCAGTTTTTTTCAAATATTGTTTGACTCTTAAAACACCTTTCTCTGGTTTAGCCTGCTTGTTTTTAAATTTCTAGGCAAAACGTTTTAAACTGAACTATGCCACTTACGGGAAACAACCAGATAACAGGTAAGTACAGAGTAGCCCGAGATAGCTTCAAGCCCCAGGAAATGTCTAGATAGAAACAGGATGCGTCCCTGTTCAGGCCACCACCCAACGGGAGTGTAGGGAGTGGAGCTTGGCTCACTCTGCCTCCCTCCTGAAGGACAACACCATCCTGCTCCCCACCAGTGGGGCTTCCGATTGTGCTTCATGGCGGGGCAGTGCCTTCTCTGCGTTTGGTCTCTTTCTAGCCTTCCACCCCATTGCTCCCCACAGCGTTGAGGCTTTATTCCATAGCAGTTGACTTGTAGCAGTTACTGGTAATTTGATTCAGCATTTCAAGTTGCTTTTGAAAACTTTAAAACAATGTATTAAAAGCTTTAGAAAGATGTATACCCATTGACCCCATAATTCTGCTTTCAGAATTTATTCATGATGTGTACAAGATTGATGTGTGCCTCGAAGGTGTTAATTGGAAGATTGTATATAGTGGGCAAAATTGGGGGAAAACCAAATAATCTAATAATAGGGAAGTGGTTTAAATTGCAGTATTTTAATTAACAGGAGTGCGATGATTCCAGTAATAAGTCATGCTCTAGCAGATTAGTGACATGTCAAGATGCTGGCTGTTAAAAGCAAAAAAATGTTAGAAACAAAACAAATCATAGCCAGCTTTTGTAAAGTCAAAAGAAGAAGACAGAAGAAAAGTGTCAGAGATTACCTTTGAGTGGTTGGGTTATTCGTGATTTTATTTTTCTTTGTCCTTTCGTGTATTCTGATTTTACACGAGGAATGTGTATCATACTTAAAATAAGAAAAAGGAATTTGCTCATTCTTTTTTTATTTAAAGGGTTGTTTTAGAACAAGGGTTGGCAAACTGGCCTGCTTTGTATTGCCTGTAAACTAAAAATGGTTTCCACATTTTTAAAGGATTATGAAAACAGACAAAGAAAAAACGGCAGAGACCATAGGTACCCTGGCCCTTCGCAGAAAAAGCTTGATGACCCCTGTCCCAAAGTGTTGGGGATTGCATTTTAGCTAGGTTGTAGGTCTTCTGTAGGTAAAGTCCAGTTCTCATTCTCTCTCTGTCTTTCACCATTTAAACTACAAATATGCAATGACCACAAAACACCTAGTTTTGTGTTTCGAGTACCTCTGACCTTGACCCACATCTGCTCATGTAATCCTTGAAGCCAGGCAGGCCTTGTGCAGTGGATGAAGGACTTGAGGGGATCAGGGGACTGCCTTCATACCTCTTCCGCCAGGACTGCCAAATGAAACAGATTGGGACCTAGTTAAGGACCCTTGGATGTGTCATTCCCCAAGAAAGCCCAGATAAGGTTTCCTTAGAATGGGCCAAAGAGCTCGTCAGAATGAAGGTCTTGTCTCTGAATCTTGTTCTTTCCTCTCAGCCCTGAGTACTCCCTCTTTGTGGGGGACCTGACCCCAGATGTGGATGATGGCATGCTGTATGAATTCTTCGTCAAAGTCTACCCCTCCTGTCGGGGAGGCAAGGTGGTTTTGGACCAGACAGGCGTGTCTAAGTAAGGCCTTACCTGTTATTGATGCCCACCCTGTTGGTTTCAGCATTTTCCTCATAGATTGAGGTGGCCGTGGAGCCATGGTAGTTAAGATAGGCCATACAGCGTGGTAGTTAAGAGCACAGGCCCTGGAGCCAAACTTGAATCCTGGCTGCAGTACTGGCCAGGGATAGTGCAGGAGACAAGTTACTGAAACTCTGACCCTGTTTCCTCATCTGTGAAATGGGACCGACTCATAGTATTTGCTCACGGGGGCTATATAGGGGTTAAATGATGTAATATAAATAAAGCAATGGGAAATGCTTTATAGATGTTTGCTATTTTATTTATTGTTGTTATTTCAAAAGTGGGAAAACCTCAAACAGCTCATTCTTTGGGAGTCTGACCAATCTAGATCTCAATCCTGCTTCTACTATGACTTTGGGCAAATTAGTAAACTTCTCTGAACTTCAGTTCCCTCTTCAGTGAAATGGGGATACTACTTGAAATTGTGGAACCATTCAGTGAGATAACCCTGGAGGAAATGCTCAGCACAGTGTCTGGGAAATGAGAAATGTTCATTAAATGTTAGCTACCATTCCCCCCCCCCCCTCAAGTAGACTGTGGCCTCAGGAGATCAAGAACCTTGTCCGCTTACGATGCTGAGTTCCAGTGCCCAGCACAGTACCTGGCCTACAGGCAGGCTCAGTAAATATTTGCTGAAGGACCTTTTTACAACTCACTGCTACTGCTGTTGCCATAACCATAATAATATTTTCTAGTAGATTCAGGGGAAGCTACTGTTTGAGCAGAAGCCCTGTCATCAAAGGTGTAGAGAGAATGGTGAGCTGAGAGGGGCAGTTCCTACAGATCTCAGGATCCCCTGGTGCTGGGACCTCGCATTGCTCTGCGGCACGCCTGCCCACATAGCTTCGTGAACTCTTTCTGTCCCTTTCAGTCCCTGTCCCATTCTTAGACTTCACCTCTATCCCATTTGTGATCTATACAGTGTGGTGTGTTTTTGTTTGGTTGTTTTTTCCCTGCAGGGGCTATGGTTTTGTGAAGTTCACAGACGAACTGGAACAGAAGCGAGCCCTGACAGAGTGCCAGGGAGCAGTAGGACTGGGGTCTAAACCAGTGCGACTGAGTGTGGCAATCCCTAAAGCGTGAGTCTGCTGGCAGGGAAGGTAGAGGGTCCCCCGACCCCCTGACCTGGACACTCCTCACCTGTTTGTTGATAATCAGAACATCCACCAGAGTGCTGGATGGAAGGCTGCAGGGAGATTCAGTGCAGCTCACAAATACAGAAAGCCTGATATTGGCAGGCTGTTTGCTGGGTATTGGAGGTGAACCCAGCCCCTCCAGAAGCGTATGGTTGGGGTCAGAGCTGTAACTGGGGGAGACAGATACATTCAGACATTGCTGATACCAGTGCTGGAAAAGCAGTTTGGCAGCACATACGTGATGCCCCTGCTCTTTACCCAGTCGTGCTGCTGTTAGACATTTATCCAGAGTTAGTAAGAATTGAGCAGAAGGAAAAAAACACCCAACTTTAGCCATATTTGTATCATTTAATCCTGTGAGCCTGCGAATGTTCCATGCTGTGGAGATGGCTAAGAATTATTGAGCCAAACACTCAACAGGAGAGTATATACATCACTATTGTACCCGTCATGCCAAGCAGGTAACTCCAAGCAGGTGTCTCACTCAGACATAAGACCACTTTTCTCTCCATAGAATCCTCTGCCCTTTGGCCAAAGCAGTAGTTCTCAACTAGGGACGATTTTTGTCCACCAGGGGCCATTGGCAACATCTGGAGACAGTTTGGTTGTTATAACTTGGGGTGGGGGGAGGTGCTCCTGGCATCTAATGAGTAGGTGCCAGAGATGCTGCTAGACATCCTGTGATGCACAGGACAGCCCCGCAGACGGACCTGCTCGCCCGCCTGCGCCAAAGTCAGTAACATCCACACTGAGAAACACTGTGCCAGGAGTATAAGATCGTCTGCATTCTTAGGGCAGAACTTCCAAATGGCCATGTTTTTTAAAGCGACAAAAAATTTGGAGGTTCTTTATGGTTTAACTGTTTTTAATACATGGAAGATCAGCCTGAGTGATTCCCTGCACCAAAGTATTATTTTTTCTAACTCATATATATTATTTTGACTCTATTATAGATACATATATATGACATATGTAATATAAATTATTTTAAATAGATTTCCTCATTGGCCTAAAATGACTAATTATAATTTTGAGTTTGTTTCCAGGCTTCTCCATAGCTATTAATGATATATACATATACATACACACACTATATGTGACTGAGTTTGCGTGCTGTAAACTGCTTTTTTTTTTTTTTTACTTTATTTATTTAGTCTTGGAGAGAGGGGAAGGGAAGGAGAAAGGGAGGGAGGGGAACATTGATGTGCAAGAGATATATCAGTCAGTTGCCTCTCGCATGCCTCCAACTGGAGACATGGCCCACAACCCAGGCATGTGCCCAGACTGGGAATTGAACCAGCGACCCTTTGCTTCACAGGCCTGTGCTCAATCCCCTGAGCTACACCAGCCAGGGTGTGAACTCCTTAACTTGGCCTTATCTGAGAAGCATTTTATCTGCCCTTCCATTCTAAATGAAAGCTTTGCTGGATAGAGCAGTCTTCGATATAGATCCTTGCTTTGGTGACTTGGAATACTTCTTTCCAGTCCCTTCTTGCCTGTAAGGTCTCTTCTGAGAAATCAGCTGACAGTCTTATGGGAACTCCTTTGTAGGTAACTGTCTCCTTATCTCTTGCTGCTTCTAGGATTCTCTCCTTCATTTTAATCTTGGCTAATGTAATGATGATGTGCCTTGGTGTGTTCCTTCTTGAGTCCAACTTCTTTGGGACTCTCTGAGCTTCCTGGATTTCCTGGAAGTCTATTTCCTTTGCCAGACTGGGGAAGTTCTCCTTTATTATTTGTTCAAATAAGTTTTCCATTCGTGGCTGTTTCTTTCCCCCTTCTGGTACCCCTATAATCCGGATGTTGGAACGTTTAAAGATGTCCTGGAGGTTCCTAAGCCTCTCCTCATTTTTTTGAATTCTTGTTTCTTCCTTCTTTTCTGTTTGGTTGTTTCTTTCTTCCTTGTGGTCCACTCCCTTGATTTGAGTCCCAGTTTCCTTCCCATCACCATTGGGTCCCTGTGCATTTTGCTTCATTTCACTTAGCATAGCCTTCATGTTTTCATCTAATTTGTGACTAAATTCAACCAGTTCTGTGAGCATCCTGATCACCAGTACTTTGAACTGTGCATCTGATAGGTTGGCTATCCGTCGCTTAGTTGTATTATTTCTGGAGCTTTGATCTGATCTTTCGTTTGGGCCATTTTTTTTTTTTTGTCTTCACCAAGGGGCGGAGCCTTAGGTATTCACTAGGGCGGGGCAACCCAGTTGCTGGATTGTGAGTCAGTATGTGGGGGCGGGGTCAAAGAGGGAACAGTGGTGCTTGCTCAGTTCTCTGCCAGATTTCAGTCACTTCCCCACTTCCCCCAAGCAAACTGGGTCTTCCTGGTGCTGGTTCCGGGTGGGTGGACTTGTATATGTTCTAGGACCCTGTGGGTCTGTCCAACAAACTCTCCTATGAGGCTGGTAGTTTCTCCCAGCACCTCAACCCCCGCAGGTGTTTTCAGTCGGTGTTTTGAGGCTTTATTTCCTGGCGCTGGGACCCTGGGTTGCGCAATCTGTCTTGCTCCCCAGTTTCACCTGGTTTATCTGCTCGGGAATGTTTATCTGTCCTGTCCGCCAGCCGCCTTGCCTGCCAATCCCATCCACAATCCACCACCTCACTGGGTCCGCCCACTGCCGCCTGGTCGCCCAGCTCCACCCCATCTACCCATATGTGTGAATGTTTTTTTTTAACTCCTTGGTTGTTGGACTTCTATACAGTTCAATTTTCTGTCAGTACTGGTTGTTTTCTTGTTTCTAAATTGTTGTTGTCCTTATTTTGATTGTGTGAAGAGGCACAGTGTGCTACCTACGTCTCCATCTTGGCCGGAAGTTCCCGCTTCTTATTAGAACATTTTTTAACAGCTGCAGGTAATTCTTTCTGTTGTATGTTCTGACAAAGTCCTTTCGCAGAGAAGTTATATTGTTACATCTACGAGCTCTTCCCAGAATATCGTCAGCCTTCGGTGCCTGTTTCTGGGGAGGTGCTCTCCGGGCACCAGGAATTGAGGGCGGTGAGAGTCCCCTCTGAGACCGAGGCTGTGAGAGCCAAGCGTGGAGAAACAACAGGAAGGCCCAGACCCCGCCAGCGTCTTCCACTGCCTGAACAGGGCAGGAGGAGGGTGGACATCCTCGGAAGCGTGCATGGCGGGGGCTGGCAGAGGCAAAACCCGTCAGTTTTCAGCCTGGCGCGGGGCAGTTAGAGGGCGTCTCTGCTGTTGGACAGCATCGGTCCACCTTGTCAGGAGGCGACCAGATGTGGAGTCCGGCTGCTTTGGCTGAGTCCTGCTCACCAAGCAGACATTGTACCCGCAAGGAACTTCAGAAGAGCTCATTCGAACTTGGAGCATTTTGTGGTGCTGGTGATGGGGGTGTCTGTGGAAGTTCATGGAAATCTGCCTGTGGCTTGGTTTCCTCTTTGGTTTCACTGGGAGAGAGAATGTACCGCCAATCATGAGGACATCCCGTGTCCCAACTGTGTGACTCACAGTTCTCCTTATAAACCAGCTGCATGTGGCTGGTGTGCCCTTACGCTAGACCCTGGCCTGTGGAGTACAGTGACTCAGACAGAGCATTGTCGTGTCTCATGTTCTTTGACTCCTGTCAGCTGGGACTGCTGGTCATACCCCAGGCCGGTTTCGAACCCTACTCACATACGCCATTTTCTGTGTTTTTGAGAGCAGTGGCTCCTTCGCAGACCCGACATTGTCTTTGGTTAGTAGTTGGGACAGATGTGCAGTCAGGATAAGAAAACTTTCAACTGACCCTGGACCTCAGCCCTGGTGGGCAAGTGCTGGACATAGGAGACTGCAAGCGTGTCTTCTGTCTGTGGGGCCAGGCGCTGTAGGTGACGGTGCAGTGTTAGGGGCATGAGCCTTGGAGTTACATCTGCCTCCAGTCAAGGGTGTGGTCTTGGGTAAATCACCTTTTAGAGACTCAGCATTCTCATGAGCTTGGGAATCACAATCTCTCTGTGGTGGAGTTGTGCGGGACTTAACACAGGAGACCACACATGAAGAGTACTTGGTGCAACTCCTATGTAACCTCTGTGCACCTCAGTTTTCTCGTCTGTAAAATAGGTTAATGTGTATTTAGTGCACAAGATTGTTGTGGGGATTAAATGAAGTTAATCTGTGTAAAGCACTTGGAACAGCTGTTTGATTAATAAGTTTTATGGTGATGTTTGCTCACATCTATTTATTTTGGGTTCTTTTCTTCATTTAAGGAGTCGTGTGAAACCAGTGGAGTATAGTCAGATGTACAGCTACAGCTACAACCAGTATTACCAGCAATACCAGAACTACTATGCTCAGTGGGGCTATGACCAGAACACAGGCAGCTACAGCTACAGCTATCCCCAGTATGGCTACACGCAGAGCACCATGCAGGTAACCGCAGCTTGGCAAGGATGACGCCTTGGGTGACGTCATCCTTCAGCGATATGGCTTATTCTCCAGGATGGGACTGATAAGGACAGGATGTCGGGCTTCAGAAAAAAATGGGGAAAGATGGAGCAACCTAGTTCCTCTTGTTAAAAGTAGGCCATCCTGGTCGTGGGCCAGGATTTCACCGTCCTTCTCACCCATCTCTCTGGTCTCTTGACAGACATATGAAGAAGTTGGAGACGATGCACTGGAAGGTAAGAAAGGAGCCCATCGCTTGTTTCCTCTGCCATTCTGCAGTGGTTGCTTTGGGTCTGGCACTGTGCCTTCAGCTAGATGCTGAAGGAATGCATGGTAAATTCTGCCTGGAGAAACTTTTTAAAAAAATTTTTTTGAGAGAAACATTGATTTGTTCCATTCATTTATGCACTCATGTGGTTGATTCTTGTTATGTGCCCTGACCAGGGATTGAATCCGCAACCTTGGTGTACTGGGACTATAACCAGCTGAGCTACCAGGCCAGGGCTGCAGGAACTTACATTCTAATGAGAGAGTCAGTGCGTGATTACAGTAAAAAGTGTGTGTGTCACTCAGAGGTGTGTGGGCAGGTCCCAGAGATCCCAGGGGAGAGCAGCTCATAGGGGAGGGAGGTAGCCAGTCACTCCCTAGATGAATGGCATCCTACCCTGGGATGTAGGTCTTTAGCAAAAAATACTATTGCCTAGCATTTGAGTTTGTAAAAATCACTATTTCATGGTTTTTTTCTATTTAAAATTGCATGTTTCTCATTTTCAAGTGATAGTTATGATTGAAATTTTAGAAAATTAGTAAAGTATTATGAAATAACTGAAAACCACCCCAATCTTGCTGCATAGTATTGTATTGAATCTAACAAAAAAGGAATTGCTAATGTACAAACAAATGATATTTTAAAATATTTTATTTATTTTTAGACAGAGGTGGAAGGAGAGAGGGGGAGAAACATCAATGTGTGGTTGCCTCTTGCATGCCCCTCACCATGAGCTCAGCCCACAACCTAGGCATGTGCCCTGACTGGGGATGGAACTGGCCGGCACTTAGTCCACTGAGCCACACTAGCCAGGGCCAGATAATTTCTTAATGTGATATTAATACTTAAAGTCTTCTCTAAGGTTTGAAAAATTACGAAAAACAAGTTTTTTTCAGCATGTTTCTGGATATCAAGTTTTAAGTATAGTCATAAAATCAGAATTAATTTCTAATCACTTCTTGTGGCAACCATTTTCTTCCTTCTCTTTATAGCTTTTATCACTTAGATGTGTGTATATGCCTAAACAATGCGATTTAGTTTTGCCTGTTTGGCCTTTATATAATAGTCATTCAGACTATAGTGTCTTTCATTCAACATTCGAGATTCAAATTATGTGCAGCCGAGGTTCATTTTCAGTGCCTTGTATTAGTCTTTCTTAAAAATTCTCATTCATTTCTAGAGAGAGAAGGGAGAGGGAGAGAAACATCAGTTCGTTGCCTCTCGCATACCCCCAACTAGGGACCTGGCCCCACAACCTATGCATGTATCCCGATGGGGTTGGGAATCAACCTCTGACCTTTCCGTCTTCGGGACAATGCCCAACTCACTGAGCTACACCAGGCAGGGCAGTGCTGTGTAGTACTCAGTAATAGTGGTTTGGGTTTAGTAATTTCAATCAGGTTTTCCAAGCTCAAAATTAATATAAGCATACCAGAAAATCCAGGGCACGTGATGGCTAGGTATAGATGTAGATTAACAGTTGCCATTATTTGAGTACTAACTTAACTACACATTTTATTATCCTGTTTTCACCCTCACAGGAACCTTGCAAGGCAGTTTTATCAGCCAAGTTAAGGAACTTACCGAAGTTAACAGGAAGTCCTGGATAGGACTGAACCCAAGTTATCTTGAGGTCTCATGGCTGCTGAGTGCTTTTCCCCTTGGTACTCCCTAAATGCATCCTCATTTCTGTTCCAGACCCCATGCCACAGCTGGATGTGACCGAGGCCAACAAGGAATTCATGGAGCAGAGTGAGGAGCTGTATGACGCACTAATGGATTGTCACTGGCAGCCCTTGGACACAGTGTCTTCAGAGATCCCTGCCATGATGTAGCCAGGACAAAGCACAGCCAGAATGGACTGTATAAGGGAAAAGACTCCTTTAACTTTTTTGGAAATGTTTTAGAAGATTTTAATAAGCCCTGGCTGGTGGATTGAACTCTGTCCTGCAAACCTCAAAGTCCATCCTTGGGGAATGTGAGGCAACTGATTGCACATTGCTTCCCTCTCCCTCCCCTGCCCTCTCTATACATAAAACCTTTTGTAAAAAAGTTTTTAATGAAGTTTCCTGAGATTATGATGGTTACTGCAACACTGCTGCCTTCACGTGACGTAGTGAGCCATTTCAGCCGGGAAACTCAACAAATCAGGAAGCCCAGATGTTATCTCTAATACCCAGGACCCTCCTTCCTTAAGAGTCTGAGTCTGCTAGAAATCTGCATCAAATTTTAGTTTTGTGCTCCAGTTGCTTGGGGGAGGGGGTAGCAGGGGAAACAACTTGAATTAAAGTATCCATACCACAAAAGCCTTCAAAGATCTAGTCTTAGGCTTCGGAAAAGAGAACCACGTCTAACCGCAATTATGGAACTAATCATATTGTCCCGAGAGGTCAGACTTTTTAAAACAAGAAGATTGAGACTACGATTTAGTTTGGGTCTACCAAGTATTTAGATAAGAGGACCAGCACTCACTAAATGACCACAGTCAGTTTTACCTACAGTTAACCTGTTGGGAAAATTTCCTGGGACTGAGCCCAAAGAAAGAGGCTGACAACTTCATTACATTAATAATTTATTAAGACAGTCCTCCATGCTGCAGGGCAGGATGGATGGGGGACCAACCCCAGATAAGGGGTGGGCAAAGGCCGGTTTCAAGAACCAGGAGCAGGTGGTGGAGCATGGCGGGTGGGTGGAGTGGTCTGGGGATTTCCTGTTGGTCTCTGTTCTGGCCCTCACAAACTGGTCTTGTAGCTTCTTCCCACACAGCTTCTCTCCTGAAAAAAAAGTATAAGCCAGTGTGTTACTGCTGCCCCAATTCATCAGTGCCACCCAGGCACTTATCCTAAGAGCTGGTCTCAGTCCCATATCCGCATTTATCATCCATAGATGTCCACTTAGGTTAGGTTTCATCCCAGACCAGTCACCCTAAAATAAAACATGCCCCAAGCTACTTGTACTACTTGTTTCTACTGAATCCACTTCCCATGGTTTGAGGTACCAAACTGTACTGTCAGCATTAATTTTTGTTCTCTGGAAGCTAACAAATAAAGCACATGAAGCAGGCAACTGCTCCACTTACCCAACTCCATAGATCATTAATCACAGATGAAGACAGCTTACTGATAACAGATCTAAAAAAAGGAAGGCATGCTCAATCAAGAGGCAACAAAACCAATGACAAATCCCATCCTTCCAAATACAGAACTATTAGTCAGCCATCGCTATACCAACTGCCCAGAGAGTCCAACACATCACTTTTCCCTCTATCTGATTTTACAGGGGAGGAAGTGACAAATTCAAAGAGAATTTAACCTTGTTTGAAACTAGCCCACACGCTAGAGCTGTGAGGCCAGCTTCAATGTTGCTTTCCCTCCTTTTACGACCACCGAGACCCGTGCACAGATCCGATGGGAAAGGGAACCAGAGGGTCAGGTTGTCTGCAGCATCTAACTTTACCTTATTTTAAAGCACAGGGACAGCAACAAGCTGACGTCTTAGCCTTTTCAGTACCAGACACAGCCAGGAAATGTGGACGCAGCCTGCAGAAAAAGTGTGAAAGCGCTAAACCAAAGTTGATGCAATATATCCATCCACGCGGAAATTGATGGAAACACCTGGACTCAGGCAGCAGGCTCTCAGGCCCAGGACCTGAGATGATATAGGAAAGGCGAGTGGCAGCTGCAGGTATTATGCTGACCTGAGCTGTCAAAGTCTCTCCAGGTTGCTCTCGCATGCAGTTGGAGATCCCATGGCTACAACCAGCCACAGCCCTTGGAAACATGCTGTACTGAACCACCAGGCAGCACCCAAATCAAGTCTCCACAAGAAACCTACCTGAGGTGGTTATGTTCCATCACTGCCATGGCTTGGGTCCTCACTCACCAGAAAGCAGGAGCCATCCAGCAATCTTCACCTGGAACAGCTAAGATAAGAACACAATTGTTGTGAATGATCTATTTGGTCTTCAGAATCATTAAGGTTTAACTGGCCTTTGATCCTGGTATTGAGGCCTTAAGCTTTCAAGGACTATGACCCAAAGCATCACCAAGATCTGTACCACTTGCCACTGGACTTCCCCATGAATGTCTAACCAACCCATCTTCCCCTCCACACTATCTTGGCCTCAATCCTCTCCTCTTCAAAAGCTATCCAAGACCCTTTCATCTCACGAGACACATAACTGCTAAAATGCTGCATCACACCCCCAAAATGTTTTTGCCAATACCACAAAAAATAGGTATGATTTTGATTCATTCACACTGGATGGCTATTGTTGTACTGGCTGTTCCCATTATTATTTGCAATTTAAGGGGAAAAAGGTCAGTGCCCCTAACAGGTCTTGCAAGGTTTTTTTTTTTTAAGTTAAAAAAAACCCCTTTATTTACTTCTACAGAAGGGAAGGGAAAAAGACAGAAACACCAGTGTGCATAAGATACATCCATAGGTTGCCTCTCACATGCCAACTAGGAACCCAGCAGCAAGCAGCACGGAGGCACATGCCCTAACAGGGAATTGAGCCTTGGTTCACAGACCAGCACTCAATCCACTGAACCACATCAGCCCTAGCAGGTATTGCACGTTTTAAAAATCCTTATGGCACACTGGTTGAAAATCGCCACCCTATCAACATTTCTAGCTAGTCTATGGAAACGTCAATTTTAATAAAGATATGTTTATAGCTAAGAAACGGCAGGTACAATCGAAACTGTCTTTTCCCAAAATGTTGCAGATCAGTTACAGCAAACAGAACCGCGACCGTCAAGGAAAACTGTCATTCTGGGCTCCTTTTTGACTGCAGCAGCTATGTGGAAGCAGCAGCAGCTTCGATAAGGGCCACAGGGGACTGTGTCACAGGACAGTTCAAGCTCTGCTCTGCCCTAAAACTCACCTAAATCCTGCGCATCATGACCTACTGAAACTCGTGTCATTCTGAAGGCCAAAGGAGATCCTATAGACCCCAATTACCACTTAATACCTGAATGATCCTAAAACCCATCCTCCAGAAAACCCTGCTCTCATATTCACCAGGGCGACCTTCTTAATATGTGCAGCCAGATAATAAAAGGGAAGTCACTTGCCCAAGGTAACCCAGCAGGTAGCTGTGAGATATAAATGCAGATTCTGATTCAAGGTCTGGCTGACACCAACACGCGGCCTCCCCCAAATTAAGCCACTGAAGGCCCGGAGTTGCCGGGCACGCAGCAGCCCGCCCACGCTACTTACCCGTCATAATCGAGCGCCAGGCTGCGCGGGCCAAGAGTCGGGGGGGAAGGGCGCGGCCCTCCAGGGCGCCGGCCCTCCTCTCCTGCGCAGGCGGCCGAAGTGCCCCTCTGGACCTCGGGCCCGGGGGGCGGAGAGGCCTGGCTACTCATTGCCACACTTAACATTCTACAGCCTACCGAGGCCGATGGAGGTAAGGATAAGGGCAGGGAAGCAGGGGGACTGCTGGTAGAGGATGGACATGGAAGAGCGGCACGCGAAGCCCATCACAAGTAACAGTGAACGCGGCAGTCGGGAGAAAGGACTGTGTGGTGCGGTGCCGCAATATATATAGGCTCCGCCTCCGGGAGGGGCGGCCGTGCGCGCGAGGATTGGAGCCGCGCACCGCAAGGACCGCTGGGAGTTATAGTTCCTTTAGTCCCTTTGCTTTCCGGCTCGGGGCGGTGCGCGGGCTCCTAGGCCAGCGAGCGAGCGGGGCGGGCACCTGTTCACGGTGGAGGAACGAAGCAGAGGGTGTGCTCAGTGGCGGGGGAACCGCGTTCATGTCCGGCCGGCACTCCGTTAACGTCCTGTGCGGGGCGCTGGGCGTACGCAGGAGTCAAACTCCCCGTGCCCTCGAGTTTAGTCTGGAAAGATTCTCAGAGCTGGGAAAAGGCCTCGGGTCAGACCGCCGTGGGCCTGCGTGGTGGGGGGCGGCACTGAGTGAGTTTCGGGGAGGGCTGTCTAAGGCTGTCTCTAGAGGAGCGCTGGGAGGGCGTGTTAGGAAGAGGGGACTGATTGCTCATGGGATGAGTGTATTATTTGTTCAAGGTTGTCTTTTCCTCTAATAGCTAAGTACCTTTTCCGAGTGCTAAGTACCGGTAAACTGTGCTCGATTACCTCCGCGACTTTGCATAATAACCCTATGTACAGGCATTATAATTATGCCCTTTTCTACTCAGATAGGAAACACAAAGTGCTTTGTCACTTTGTTAAAAATCTGTTGACCGTGTGTACAGGTCTGTTTCTGTGCTCAGTACTACACTGGCTTGATTGCCGTAGCTCTTTAATGAGTCTCTAAACAGAGAAGGATAAGTCATCCAACTTTGTTCTAGTTTTTCAGATTATTTTAGCTATTCACAGCCCTTTGAGATTCCTTATATATTTTAGTATCAGCTAATTTCTATTTTTACTTTTAAGCCTGCTGGGATCTGGTTGGTATTGCATTGAATCTATGAATTAATTTGGAGAGAATGGACATCTTAATGATATTGAGTCTTCTAGTCCATGAGGCTGGTGTATGTCTTTTCACTTTTTTAGATCATCTTTCTCTCAACAGTGTTTTATAATTTTCAGTGTGTAGGGTGTATAGGTCTTGCATCTTGTATACTTTTTGTTAAATTTTATCCCTAGTTTTTCATATTTGGATGCTATTGTAAATAGTATTATTCTCGTTGATTTCAAATTCCAAATAGTCATTGCTAGTATATAGATATAGGATTCATTTTTACATATTGACTGGTATCCTGCAGCCTTATTAAAATCACTTATTAATTCTAGCAGTTGTTTTGTAAGTTTCTTAGGACTTTTTACATGTCTAAGAATAGAGACAGGTTTACTTCTTCCTTCCCAGTCTGGATGCTTTTTATTTCTTTTTCTGGGACCTCCAGTACAATAGTGAACTATTAATTTACATTTCAACAAAATTTAAAACTCTTGATTTTCAAGTGACACTGTTAAATAAATAAAAAGCAAGAGACAGACTGGGGAAAAATATTTTCAAAACATATAATCCAACAAGGGACTTCTACCTAGAACATAAGGAAAGTTTGAAATGCAACAATAAAAAGTCAAACTACTCAATTTTTTTAAAGGGCCACAAAATTTACATCTCACCAAAAAAGATAAACAGATAGCAAGAAAACATATGAATGATGCTCAACATCAGTCATTCGGGAAATGCAAATTAAAACTATAATGAGATAACAACAGCATAGACCTGCTGGAGTGGTTAAAAACTAAATGGCAACATTAAGTGATGTCAAGAAAGTACAGCAACTGGAACTCTCAGTGTTCAGGATTGTAAAATAGTGCAGCCACTTTGGACACTTTGGAAAACAGTGTCAGTTTCTAAAAAAGTAAAGCATGCACCTCCTGTCTTACTCGATCCCTGCACTATGAGGTATTTCCCAAGAGAAATGAAAGCACACGTCTACACAACAACTTGAATATAAACATTCACATCGATCTTATTTGTAATGCCCAAAGGTGGGAAATCACCCAAATGCCCTTCAACAAGGGACTGGGTAAACAAACTGGTATATTCATGCACTGGAATACTTCTCAGTATAAAAAGGAACAGACTTTACATGCGCATCAGAATGGATGAGTCTTCACATCGCTGATGAAAGGAGCCAGCAAACACTATACACTGTGATTTCATTTACATATGCTTCGAGAAAATGTGAAATGGTTTCTAGTGGGGGAAAGCAAAGCAGTGGTTGCCTGGGAATGGGGGTCAGGAGAGAAGAGTGTGAAAAGGACATGGGGAAACTTTTGGAGGTGATTAATGTTCGTTATCTCGACTGTGGCTATGGTTTCATGGGTGTACACGTATGTCACAACTCCTTATATTGTACATTTTTCATAGGTGCAGTGTATTGTGCCAATTCTACCCCAATAAAGATATTTTTTAAATAAGCAAGAAAACATTTAGATGAAGTCATTAACCTGCCCTCAAATCACTGATTTCTCAACCCAGTTTTTCAGAACTGCCCTGTGAGGTGGGCATCACAATTTGCCTCACTTAGCAAAAGGGCAAGCAGGAGTGGGGAGGGGAGAAGGCTTGCCCCCAGGTCACAGAGGTCAGCTGACATCCAGATTCAAGTGCTAGGTGCAGTCAGGGGTAGGCGCATGACCCCAACCCACAGTGTCTGGGAGAGGAAGTTCCAGGGGGCTGATGCTGACAGTACACTTCCCCGTTTTGTGTGCTGACCATAAAGCTTTCTGGGAAGGCTGGGCTCAAACTGCATTTCAAGCTATTTTATGCCTCTCTGCCTTTGCCCAGCAGCACTTCCTCCCTGACCATCCCAGCTCCCATTGTACTTGGAGACCCATCACCTCCTATAAGAGGTCTCTGACCTGGACCTCCTCAAATCTTGCTCTATTGTGGATAGAGCAAGTCTTGCTCTTCCAACTGCCTGACAGAATGAATGAATTAAGGAATGAATGGCACTTCTCCACTTTCATTTATTCATTCAACCCTACATATTTACTGAGTTTCTATTTTGTACCCATTGAGAATTCAACCACTGGTCCTTACCCCAAGGGGGCTCACACTGAAAAGGGGGACAGACTTTACAGCCAATTAAAAGGGCATGTGACCCCATTGGCCAGTCTCAGAGGGACTTCCCAAGGGCAGGAATCTAGACTGTGGTGTTAGCCCTCTGAAGAGTAGAAGGGGAGTGTTCTGGCTGAGGGCTGAGAAGAGGAAAGATGCTCAGCTTGGCTGGAGCTCAGAGCCCCAGTGGTAGGTAAAGAAGGACTGGGGGCATCTGCAAGAACTAAAATATTTTCCAGCCTAATTGAGCGAGATGGGGAGAACACCCTGATGGAGGAGTAGGTGAGGCAGGAGGGAGTGGTCAGGTTCTCTGCACTTGGGCAGAGCTGGTGGTGAGGATCCCTCTCAACACACACAGCCTTCCTTTTGGTGTCTAATGGTTCCTAGGTTGTCAGGTTTCGCTCCAACTCCTGGAATAAGGGGCAGGCAGAGTTGGGTCCCTTCGGGCTCTGCCATGCAGTTGGCTTCTCGCTGATTTGTTTAGAGTTAGCCAGAAGAAAACCTGGGCCTTTTCAGATCCCTGACCTGTTCAGTCAGAAACAAAAATAGCAAACATGGTAGCAAGCATTTGACCAAGGTCAAAGGGCCTTGACATTTGGTGGACTTAGAAGGTAGTCTCATTCTTCCTTGTTGAGTGACCTTGGGCTGGTTATTTAACTTCTCTGAGCTTCAGTTTCCTCATCTGTAAACATGGACAGGATAACACCTACTCACGAAGTTGTGTGAGGAGGAAATGTGATGACGTGACGGTTGAAATAGTGAGGACCCCCGCCCTACCCTGCTAATTTGCCAAAACTGATAGTTAAACTGATAGCAATCTGCCTGTTTGGGACTGGACAGAAGTCTAGCCTTGATGCTCTGGGTTGCCGGAAGTCCAGACTGGAAAGGGGGCAGTGGATCTCGGAAGAGGAACTGCCCACCATGTCCTTGTCCTCTTGGGACTTACTTTGCAGTCCCCTTTTGTGGCATGTCAAGGGGGGTAATAAAGAGGGAGACAGCCCTGGCCGGGGAGCTCAGTTGGTGAGAGCATCACCCTAATACCCCACGGTCGTGGGTTCCGTTGGGACAGGGCACATACAGGAACCGACCAATGAATGCACAAATAAGTGAAACATCAAATGAGTGTTTCTGTCTCTCCCTTCCTCTCCCTATAAAAGCAGTAAATACATTTTTAAAAGAAGACAAACCCGGATGTGAGTCCCAGACCTAAGACAGGCCGTACCTCTGAGCCCCCTCTCAAAGGGCTGCTGCCCACAAAGCATAAAGAATGGGCCATCTGGCCTCATGAGTGTTAGCTGTCCAGGCCAAATGCACTCCCTCCGCGATCACGGTCGTCTGTGTCCTTCCTGCCTTTTGTAGCAGCCTGTGCCCCATCCTCTCCCTGGGCCGCGGGGCCGCAGCAGGTGAATGAATGATGTGACCGCTCCAGCACAGGTAGTCTCAGGCCGGTTCCTCTTTGGTTATCGGTCCTCCCCAGGCCTCCTCCGGACTTCAGTTTAATCTTTTCAACCCGTGAAGGAGGGGGTTACCATTACCCTCATTTTACAGAGGAAACTGAGGCTCAAAGAGTAAGTGACTTAGGTGTTTCCACCAGCCAGCTTCCCCGGGGTCAGGCCTCCTGGGCTGAAAACGACCCAGGCTCCATAGTCCCTCACGTGCTGGTGACGGGTCGCTTAGCAGCCGTCTTGGGCGGGGGCAGGGCCACCTTCCCGGCCACTCGGCAGGGCGGGGCTGGACAATGACTGCCGGACCGGGTGGACGCGAGACTCCGGCAATGGAGGCGGGAGGCTGCCACTACCAGTTTCGGATCCTGCTGCTGGGGGACGCGGCTGTGGGCAAGACATCGCTGCTGCGGCGCTACGTGGGGGGCGCGCTCGGGACGGCGGCGTCAGCCGCGGAGCTCCAGTCCGAGCCCACGGTGGGCGTCGAGTTCTACAGCCGCCCGCTGCAGCTGGGAGCCGGGCCGTGGGTCAAGCTGCAGCTCTGGGACACCGCGGGCCAGGAGCGTTTCAGGTGCGGGATGGGGCAGGTGCTGTGGATATGAGGTGGGTGGAGGGGGGAAGAGGGGGAGAGAAATGAGTAGGTGAGGAACGTCAGTTCGGGGATCAATGCCGGTCTCCCTGGCCCCAGAGATCCCTCAGAGGGGTCAGCCCCACTGGCCCAAAAATAGAGGTCTGGGTGTCCCTGCGCTGGGGTTCGGGTCCTTCACTCTTGAGCCATTCACCTGACAGATGCAGCTGGGTGGCCAAGCCCCTGAGCCAGGTGCTTGAGACCTCGTCGTCCCTCCCACCACCACAGACCCCAGAGGAACATTCAGGCTTTGGGGACAAGGGAGAAGGGCCCGACATTGAACCGTGGAGGGATGAGTGATGTGGGTGCTGGGGGCGGGGGGCACAGGAGCACAGGGCGGGAGGTCAAAGAAATGGGAAAGGAGGAAAGATTTGTGTTGGCCTTGAAGGATGTGTAGGAGTGTGCCAGGCAGGGCATGGGGAAGCCGACCTCCGCACAGGAAAACGCGAGGCCTCCTCCAGGAGTGGAGGACTGTCAGGAGAGTAGTGAGTCAAACTCGCCCCTTAACTGAGAAGCACTCGGTGTCTTCGGAGAGAGACAGAGTCCAGGAACAGAAGCCCAAGGTAGTGTGAAATGAGCTGTAATGGGTGTTGGGGAAGTAGGGGAGGCGTTCAGTGGATGCAGGGGAGGTTCTGCCTCTGGAGGTGTCCTGAAAACATAGCCTCTCAACTTACTCCTCAATCCCATCAGGTGCATCACCAGGTCTTTTTACCGGAATGTGGTGGGTGTCCTGCTGGTTTTTGATGTGACGAACAGGAAGTCCTTTGAACACATTCCACATTGGCACCAGGAGGTGGTGGCCACTCAGGGCATGGACAAGGCAATCTTCCTGCTGGTTGGCCACAAGAGTGACCTACAGAATGCCCGTTGTGTCTCAGCCCAGGAGGCAGAGGAGCTGGCTGCCTCCCTGGGCATGGCCTTCATGGAGACCTCAGCCAAAAATAACTGCAACGTGGACCTGGCCTTCGACACACTTGCCTTCGCCATCCAGCAAGCCCTGCAGCAGGGGAACATCAAGTTGGAGGAGGACTGGGGGGGCATTCGGCTCATCCACAAGACTCAAACTCCTAGGCACCCCAGCAGGCAGCAACATGCAGGCCCATGCCAGTGCTGACTCTGGAAGGGAAGGGGTTGAAGCAGCGCCAACCCCAGAAGTGCTGGTGGGGTGAAGAGAGTATCTCTCCAAAGGGCAAATGGCAGAATATACCCTAAGTGTTCATATAAACACTATTCTGGCACAGTCATGGCTCCTGGATTTTGGGGTCTTAGCTCAGCTCCTTACCACTAGAAAGGTCCAGATGCAGGTGTACAGCTTCCTGTTCTTGAGCCTGTTTCCTGGTAAAACACCCTACCTCAAGGGGGTGGGGGGTGCATGAATGAGATAATGGGGGGATATGCTCAGCCAGAACCTGTCACATGCTGAGAACTGAATGACATGAACTGTCATCAACACCTTCTCTTGGCTGAGATGTGGCCCTTTCCAGCAGCGTTCCTGGGCTGGGACGCTGAGATGCTGAGTTCTATACATGGCTGCACAGGTGAGGACTGCTGTGGGGAATTTCAGAGGGAGCCTGGCTCAGAGCCTCCTTAGATCCTGCCTTGGATGGATGAATCTGAGCATGAGATTTAGGTGTGGTTGTTGCTGCCCAGCACCTCTGGTCTGGATATGGATCTGGGAGGCAGGACTGAAGAGTTTATAGCCTCCTTTTCACCACCCTGCCCACCCCACACCCCCCAGCTGCTGGGAGTGCCGTGGGACAAGGAGCCCCACTGCCTGGGAGCGCCCTGACCCTCAGGTACAGCCCACATCCAATGTCGATCTAATGGGAGAAGAGTAATCAAAGGCCTGGCCTTCTCCCAACTATGAACAAGCCTGAAGTTCAAACCCCTGATTTATGATTCATTATGGGGTCCATTGAAGCCACTACTGTTATATCACAGATAAATCCTCCCTCCCTCCCTCTGCTCAATTCTGCTCCCTTCCTTTCCTCCCCCAAGCAGGTATTCATCTCAATAATGCCCTAATACAGCTGGCCCTTGAACAGCACGCTTTTGACCCATTTGAACTGCGCAGGTCCACTTACACCTGGATTTTTCCAATGACCCACGCATTTCAGATCCATGTTATTCGAGGGTAAACTGCATGGTGGGGAATCCCTGCATGTGTATGTGTAGGGAGCCTCTACTGCACAGGAGGTCAGCACGTCTAACCTGGGAGCTGTTCAAGGTCAACTGTAAATGCCTTCTGGGGAACCTAATTTGCAATTGAAACTCCTCAACAGGGAATGTCCTGGCTCAATCAAAGGCTTCCTGGAGGAGATGGTGCTTATGTAGGGAAGAATCTCAACAGGTGTAGAGGGGGTGTCTTGAAGATGTCATTGTGCCAGTGGGCATGGGAAGAGCATGGGCAGATGCCACAGCAAAAACAGCAGGACTACTCGACTGACTTTGTGACCTGGAAGCCAGTCACTCCACCCCTTTGAGCCTCAGATTCTTTCTCAGTAGCAAGTGCTGACAATCCCCCCATCCTAGGGTTCTTGGGAAGTTTCCAATCAGGGTTTCTTAGCTTGCTCCCCAGGGCAGCTGGGCCACTTGGGGTCTCCCTGTGCACTGCCTTCTGCCTCCTTTTTTAAAAAAGTCTTTGCTCATCGTTAAAACAACCATACAAAATTGGCATGATTATCCCCATTTCACAGACAGGAAAGCTTAGGCAAGGAGAGGGAATTGTTTGCTTTATGGCATTATTATCATTCCTTCATCAGATTTTTTTTTTATTTTTAAAGATTTTATTTATTTTTAGACAGGGAAAGGGAGGGAGAGAGTTAGAGAAACATCAGTGTGTGGTTGCCTCCTACATGGCCCCCACTGGGGACCTGGCCTGCAACCCAGGCATGTGCCTTGACTGGGAATTGAACTGGCAACTCCCTAGTTCGCAGCCCGTGCTCAATCCACTGAGCTACGCCAGCCAGAGCTCATCAGATTCTTAAACATGAGCCAGTGCTCTGTTCTGGGCTCTGGGGTTACAGAATTGCCCTCCTGGGGCTGACATTCTAGCAGAAGAGGCGGGGGAAATGAATAAATAAGCGAAGCAAACTACTTCTAGTTGTGGTTAAGTGCTATAAAGACCACAGATAAGCCCCAGCTGGTGGGACTTGGATTGAGTGCCCACCTGTGAACTGAGTTTGCAGGTTCGATTCTTGGTCAGGGCACATGCCTGGGGTGCAGGCCAGGTCCACAGCTGGGGTGTGCAAGAGGCAACCAGTTGATGTGTCTCTCACACATCAATGCTTCTCTCCCTCTCTTCCTCCGTCCCCTCTCTCTAAAAATATATTTGAAGACCACAGATAAGGGAGATGGGCCTGAGAGTCAGAGGTCCTTCGGAGCAGGTGGGTAAGGAGGGCCTTGCTGAGATGATGTTAGAGCTGGGACCTGCAGGAGGAGGAGCCAAGCTAAAAGCAGGTATTTGGGAGGGAACAGCTGCTAGCACTGACTGAGCTCTTCTTATGTACTGTATAAGGCAGGTACTGTAACTTTCCATTTTACTGATATGGGGACTGAGGCCCAGAGAGGTTACAAGGCCAGTAAGTATCGATGGGAGAGAGAAACATTAATGCAAGAAGCATCGATTGGTTGCCTCCCAGACCGGGGTTTGTACATGCCCAGACCAGGGAACCAGCCTGCAACCCAAGTATGTGCCCTGACCAGGAACTGGACCTACAACCTGGTGACAGGGACGATGGATGTTCCAGCCACTGAGCCACACTGGCAAAGGCTCTTGTTACTTTTGGGGTAAAGCCCCTTTTGAGGGGCCAAGACACTGCATAACTTGGCCCAAGTTGCCCCCGACACCACCCTGGGGCTGGACACATGCAGTTCTTACTCCTTGAAAGACCCCCACCCCTTCCCTTGGGTCCTTTGGACTGTGGCCCAACTGGCCAGACCCTCCCCCGGCACCGTGCACCTCTCCTTTGCAGCCAGCACATCACAGTAGCACTTTTATATTTACCCAATCATAGGATTGCTCCCTGTTATTTTGTAATTATTGATTTTAGAGAAATCTCTGAGAAAGATGATTTGTTGTTCCCCTTATTTACGCATTCATTAGTTGATTCTTGTATGTGCCCTGATCAGGACTGAGCCCGCAACCTTGGCATAACAGGACAATGCTCCAACCAACTGGGCTCCCTGGCTAGAGCTTGCTCCCTGTGTTTGTATTCATCATGGTGACCCACTGGCTGACCCAGGTCCAGCTCAAAAATTCTTGCTGAACGATCAAGTCTCTTCCATATGCAGAGAGGACGGGACTCAGAAGCTATTTACATGGCACACAGCTGATCAAGAGTTGAGGTCTTTGACTCTACCCCAGCTTTTTCCATTAAATGGCTCGAATCCCCTCACCCCCTTCTGTTCTCAGTGGAGGATTCTAAACTAATTCTGGATTTCTTCTTCGCGGCGGAGTCAGTGGCTGGCACCGACTATGAGAACTTGGCGGGAGGCCTTCTGTTTGGTATCGCCAACAGAACATCTTTTGAGAGCGTCACCCAGTGCCATCAGGAGGTTCTGGAGAAAGTGAAACCCTTCAATATCTTCCTGGTGGTAGGCCACGAGAGTGACCTGGTGGCTGAGTGACAGGTGACGCTGAAGGAAGGGAACAAGCCGGCTGCCTCTTCTTTGGGTGCTCACCATGTTGAGGCCTCAGCCAAGAGCAGTAACATCAGCACATCCTTTGAGCTGCCCACTCAAGGGATCTATGAGGCTGTGGAGAGAGGGGTCATGGGGCCGAACTGAGTGGGAGGCAGTGAAAAGCAGGGTCCCACTGCAGGCCAACCTCAGGAGACAGAGAAGCAAAGCAGGGCAAGGTGGGTGTGCTGGTGACCCCTGGTGGAACAGCCCCCGAAGCCCACGGAGCCTTCATGATCCACAAGGGCTATGCTGGGCACGGGACAGAATGATGCTAGGTGCCACTGACGGTCATGACCCTGACGTCTCAGGGGGCTTGGTTTCCTCTGCGGGATGGTGACAATACCAGGATCAGGGATAGCAGTAACTCAGAGCAGACAGGCTTTCCTCAAGGCTACTGCCATCCCTTCTTCGGGCCCAGGATGAGCACAACTTTCTCTCGGAATTCCAGAAGAGCAGGTCAACAAAAGCTCTGTCAAAACCAGGATGCCTCTTCAGTTTGGGCTCACGGGAGAAGGTCACTCTACCCAATTCTACGGCAGAGAAACTGCACTCAAACTTCTACCGAAGGTATATAGCCTTTCTTGGAGTCAAGTCCTGGAAAACCCTTGGGTCTTTTCTCAGGCAGAGAAGTGAGAACACTGCTGCCACCTGCTGACTACAGGCTGCACCCAGCCTTGTGCTGCTCCCAACCACCTCGGGGATTTCCAAGGCTGTAGGCCATGCACCCTGTGTCTTTCGATTAATAACTTCTTTATTCTGGAAAAGCAAATGAAAGTCATATTCATATAAACACTGACATTACAAAGTACAGGGAAAAAGGCAAAGGAGAAGGAAACAGAAACTTCTACAAATCCTGCTAATACTGTCTCACCAAACAAGACCATACCGCTTTGTCCCATGTTCAGTCACTTATATAATAAACCACAAATAAAATCTTCTCTGGAAGATACATTGCTCCTCTTTGAGACGGCAGGGAAGAGGGGCCAAAGTGGGGGAAGGAGGCTTTATTCTTTTGGCAGATCCTCTCAGTCATTATAGATATTGCTGCACTGTTAATAAAAAATATATGCTTCTCTGTAAAGCATTAAAAAAAAAATCCAAGGATGAGATGGCTGAGGTCTCAGCTCAAGTATCTCCAAATACATTGTTGTCCATTCCCTGACCTTTCCATGTGTTATTTCTTGGTTGTCTTCCGGATCAATGCCATTCTCTGAAAGGAGAGAGAAATAAGCAACACACAGGTTAGAGTCAGGCACTTTCTGGGACACCCCATGTAGCTAGCAGGTGGCCTGGCATGGTCTACGTCACAGACTGAAGCCTGTGGAACCTGCAGGCACAGGCCAGCTCAGCAGCCTCCATCTAACCTGAGGACAATCTGCAGGGCTGCAGCGATGTGTAGCTAGGCCAGCGGA
Organism: Sturnira hondurensis; assembly: GCF_014824575.4. NCBI lineage: Eukaryota > Metazoa > Chordata > Mammalia > Chiroptera > Phyllostomidae > Sturnira > Sturnira hondurensis. The sequence continues at coordinate 641,983 of NW_028082147.1, forward strand.
TCCATTCCATTGACCAAAGGACAAACTGTTCTAGGCTAGCAGGATGGCAAAAAAGTTAAAAGCAGGTGACCCAGAAGATTATTTGTCACACTGATGTGCGGGGTGCCTATTTCTAGGTCTGATTCTCAAGGTCCACCTTCCTTTACTTCCTTAGATGGCTACTGGCTCCTAAGTAGTTTAGTTCTACTTGGATAAAGGGAATGAAAATATGTTTCTTTTACTAACAAACTGCAGCTGCGGAAAGATTTTCCTTCGAAAGCCTATCAAGGAAATCAGTATTTTTAAATGTCTTGATTATATACACCATTCTAAAAATCTGATCATCACTCAGACTCGAGACACACACTAACAGTGTGTCTTTACCTCTCTGGTCATGCTCGTGTCGGTGCTGTCACGTGATCTTTCTCCAGGTTCACAACTGGCTACAACAGCTATCACTTCTAGGAATTTACTTATTTTTTTAGCTGGAACAGTAACAATTCCTTTAGTAATTGCTTTCATTTAAGACAAGCCTTTTAAAATTGCAATAAATTATTTCATTGTAAAAAAAAGCAGAAGGTGACAGCTCTTGCCTTTTGGGGACTTAGGGAAAGGCCATCAGAGCATGTTTCTGAGGCCCCCCCCCCACACCCACTCTTCCCTGCTACTGCAGACAATAGGAGATGGCCTTCCTTTCAAGCCTGTGCCATTTCATACTGGATGACACGCAACAAAGGAAACGGACACCAATGACTTCTACCACAATCCACCAGGGAAAGCGTCAGCTCACTGAGTTCAAATTTGACTGTTACCAGCCCCGCCCACATTGCTGAATTGCTTTGCTTGCTGTTTTTGACCAAGGACTGTCGCAACACTGTATTTGTTTATACGTATATGGCTGAAAAGTGGATAATCTGGGAGCAGAGACAAAATGACCATCTCTTATCTGGAAGGACTCCCTTCTGAAGAAGACTATGGTCCTTTGATCCAGGCTATTGAGGCTTCCTCACAGGGCTGCTTCTGTGAGCTCTGGAGACACACCCGGAGTGGGAGATCCCATGCTATGGAAAGCAAGAGATGCTTGGCCAAGATGGCCGAGGTGTGCCTGTCACTTATTCTAAGTGAGCTTAGAATAAGCTCACTTTTCAAATCAGAGTGGCAGTTAAATTAAGACAGAAAAGACTATAGCCTTGTCAAGGGAGGCCACCGTTGCCACTAGATCCATCAATGACAGGGACAACGTGCTCCACAGCAGAAGCAGTGTTAGGTTCTCAGAATGACTTCTCAGTTCCATGGTGAGAGAGACAGAGAACGAAGGTTAAGCTGGGACAGAGGCCAGAATGCCTGGCAGAGCAGACTGGGCGCTGCCTCCCACCCCAAATACAGCACACCTCTGCCTTCCTTAACGTGTCCTCAGCCACAGGGCCAAATGTGATGTTCAAGTCACCAACAATGAAGGAAGACTTCATTAAGGAGTTGGGCAGGGACAAGTTCCATCCATATTAGAAGAACTTAGATTCCACAGCTTTAAGTGATGCCCATCAGAGTTAACAGAAAAAACAGAGACCCCACTGTGGAAACAGCCAAACACCAAGGAAATATGTGAGTGATCTCCCATGGAGCCCTGCTGCCTCTGACCTCTCTGCCATTTGGTCCAGAGTGGAGCGGGCTATGAGGGGGAGCAATAACTGCAGTGATGGGAGCTGTGCGCATGCCCCTGAGACACAGCTTGAGAAGTCAGCCGAGGCTGCCCTGGGGCTCTGATGGCTCCTCACCTGTTTGTGAGCTTCTGTGGTGCAGGCTTTTTTGTAGGGTCGGATTTCTTCAGAGCCAAATCCTGGGATCCACATGTTCCACTGGCGTTCTGCAAGGAAAGGCCAGCACAGAGATAAGGAGACTGGGAAGGCAACGTCAGGGTGCAGTGTGATCCTCAGACAAGGGTCAGGGAGGATGAATCTAAGCAATCAACTAGACTAAGGAACAGGAACCCTGCAGAAGGATTCTATGGAATGCAAATGGGGGAATCCCATGTCCGTGCCTCCAAGGTATCCAAGGACGCCATGTGACCTTCTTGCCGGGACTAAAGGGGTAAATGAGTCAAAGCTATGGGTGCTGAGTCCTAAAGTCTCCAAGACAGTGATTTGTTTCTTCAGTTGTCTTACTCCTATGCTCAAAGTAACCCCTTCCGCTGAACCCAAAGGAAGAGTAGGAACAGAAGAGCGCTCCTGGTGTTCTGGAGGGCCGAGTCTCAGCACCCCCAGTGAACATCTGCATGTAACTTTTTTGAAAGCCCTTATTATTTATTTATTTGTTATTTATATGAGAGAGGAGAAGGGAGGGAGAAGGAGAGGGAGAGAAACAATGATGTGAAAGAGAAACATCAATTGGTTGCCTTTTGTGCATGCCCTGGCGGAGGACGGAACCCTCAACCCAGGCATGTGCCCTGACCAGGCATCGAACAGGTGACCTTTCACTTTGTGGGACCATGTCCAACCAAATGAGCCACACTGGTCAGGGCTGCATATAACTTTTTTTTTTTAAGAGAGCGGGGAAGGGAAGGAGAAATAGTGGGAGAGAAACATCAACATGTGGTTGCCTCTCATGTGTCCCCCAATGGGGACCCGGCCCGCAACCCAGGCATGTGCCCCGACTGGGAACCGAACCAGCGACCCTTTGCTTCACAGGCCCGTGCTCAATCCACCGAGCCACACCAGGCAGGGCTTTTTTTTTTTTAGCATATAACTTTTGACTTCCCTAAAACTTTAGTAATAGCTTACTGTTGACCGGGAAGCCTTACAGGTGACATAAACAGTTGATTAACCTAATTTTGTATGTTGTTATGTATTACATACTGTATTCTTACAATAAAGTAAGCTTGAGAAAGAAAATGTTAAGAAAATAATTGTTAGGTTCGGCAGAGTGAGGGGAGAGATGACAGGAGAGCAGGCACGGAGTTTCTCAGATTTAATCAGCGAGCTGCTGAACGAGCGGCTGAGTCTGCGCAGACTGCAGCCGGGAGGGCACAAGGGCAGGGTTTTTTTCTGAGTTTAGGGTTGAGCCTTAAGGGATGGGTCGGGGAGAAGCACGAGGTAGACTGCCTAGGAAGAGGATGAGAGCTGACTGGTGCAGAAGCTCCAGTCACAAGCCTATTCACAAGCCTATTGTTTAGCAGGGAATGTTCCCTGGTCAGGGACAGTGGGTGAGCAAGAACTGTGGCCGCCGGCTAAGAGTAAACGGGGCAGGAGTTTCGGGGGTACAGGAAGCCCAGCTAACTGTGGGCCACTGCCTATTTGATGAGTTCTTAGGTAGCAGGTCATGGGTGGGCAGAATGGCGGTTTCTGGCTCTTAGAATCATAAGGAAGACAAAATACATTTACAGTACTGTACATAGTAACTGAAAAAAATCTGTATATAAGTGGACCTACAGTTCAAACCTGTGTCATTCAAGGGTCAACTGAACTCACACAAGATTTTTTTTACAGAATGAATGTCTATTACAAGGGGACTTCTTTATCACACTTCCCTAGAGTACTTCAAACATTTGTTTTGCAAATTTGTTTTGCCCCAGGCAAGACACTCACTCAAATCAAATTGTATATAAGTGGTTTCATAGCTAAAATTTGTGTCTAATGCACATTAAATATTGAGTAAATGAATAATTCAGGTTTGGGTCTAGAATAGTTTTATATAGAGCTCTCTTCTAATATTTTTTTGAAAGTAAAAATGTCTGAAGTCTTCTGCTAATATTATTTGTTGTCAATACTTGAAATGGGCACTAAGTTTATTCCCTGGGAATTAAACTTTACAATCGACACAAACTGAATCGAAATGCAGATTTGCAAAGTCACTTTAATGAAGGAAGAGCTACCTGGCATGAATGCATATATGTAAAGATGTGCGGCAATATATTTATTTTATTTTTATATTTTATTTTATTTATTTAAAATATTTTATTTATTTATCTTTAGAGGGGGAGGGAAGGTGAGAGGAAGGAAACATCAATGTATGGTTGCTTCTGGTGCACCCCCTGCAGGGAACTGACCCCTGCTGGAAACTGGCCTGCAACCCAGGCATGTGCCCTGACTGGGAATCGAACCGCGATTGTCTGGTTCGCAGGCCCGAGCTCAATCCACTGAGCTACACCAGCCAGGGCTATTTTTATATTTTAAAGACTTTATTTACTTATTTTAGAAAGAGGGGACGGAAAGGAGAGAGAGAAGCATCAATGTGTGGTTACCACTAGCACGTTCCCTACTGGGGACCTGGCCGAGACCCAGGCATGTGCCTAGACTAGGAATCAAACTGGTGATCCTTTGGTTCGCAGGTAGGCACTCAATCCACTGAGTCACACCAGCCAGAATGTGTAGCAATATATTTAAAACTGTGTGTATTTATAGTTCATATGATATTACTATAATAACAACAATCATTTAGTAAAATGATTTTACATAGTAAAATGCCTGGTACAAAGCAGCATTGTGCGAACCATTCTATGTACACTATCTCATTTAACATTCACATTTGTTTTTTTTTAAAGATTTTTTATTTATTTATCTTAAGAGGGGAAGGAGAGAGGGAGAGAAATATCAATGTATGGTTGCCTCTCATGTGTCCCCTGAACTGTCCTGCAACCCAGGCATGTGCCCTGATTGGGAATCAAACCGCGATCCTCTGGATCGCAGGCCTGCGCTCAATCCACTGAGCTACATCAGCTAGAGCAACATTCACATTTCTAAAGAAAGACTCTGTCAAAGAGGAGGTTATTCAACTATGAAAATACAGAAAACCGGTCAGAAGCAAACACTGGCATCCCAGTCCATCTAGAAGAGAGGAGTCAAACATTTACAGCCCCATCCTGGCTGAGTATTGCAGTGGGTTAGAGTATCGTCTCACTAGGCCAAGGTTATAGGTTCGACCCCATGGTCAGGACACATACAAGAGTCAACCAAAGAGTCCATGGATGAGTGGAACAAACCAATGTTTCTCTCCCTCTCCCTCCCTTCTTCTCTCTCTAAGATCAGTTAAAAAAAAAAAAAAAAGAATTTGCAGCCCCATTGGCAAAGGCTATCTTTGTTTGAGAGGTGTGAGGGTGTGTGCACCAGGCCTGGTGTATTTCATTCCAGGTTCCCACATTCCCCACGCTCTGCAAGCAATCTTTTGATTATGATTCAGCTTCCTTAAGACTTGCTACAAATGCTGTCTGGTCACGTGGAGTTTTCTAGTCTCTGTGATAATTATTTCTTACCCTTAATGAATAAACTAACATTCCAATTTTATTTTCAATAATTAAAATATAAAATATTTTAAAAATAGCAATGCTAAACTCTCAATGTAATATAATGTTACGGTTTTATGTGTAAAATATACATGAAATTGACCATTTTAAATACTTTTAAGTGTACAGTTCAGTGGCATTAGCATACACACACTGTTGTGCAACCATTACCACTCTCCACCTCCATAATTTTTTCCATCAAAACTCTGTACCCATTAAACAGTAACTTCCCATTCCTTCTCCTCTCTCCAGCGCCTGGTGACCACCATTCTAATTTATGTTTCTATGAATTTGTACTATCGTGGTTTTAAAACATGTCTACAGATTCCTTCACACTCCTCCCATCAAGAGGTGGACTTTACCTTCCTTCCCCTTGAACCTAGACAGGCCTCTGTGACGGCCTCAAAGGGCAGAATTAGCAGAAGTGATGCTGTGTCACTTCAGAGACTGGGTTAGAAGGCACCGTGAAGTTTCTGCCAGGTGATTCCAGGACACTCATTCTGGGAGCCTTCAGTTGCCATGAAAGAAGTCCAGCCATCCTGGGGCTGCACATGAGGAGCCCATTCTACAATAGAAGATGCATCTCTCATGCAGAGAGATGACAGAGAGAAACCTGCACAGTCCCAGCTTTTTGAGAGTTCCTAGCCCAAGCGTCAGACATGGACATGATGAAGCTCTGCTATGGGTTGAACTGTATCCTCAAAAGATACACTGAAGTCTGAGGTACTAGGTAACCCTTAGTACCTCAGAATGAAATGCAAATAGGGCTGTTGCAGATGTGCTGTTAAACCTTGAACAATGTGGGTGTTAGGGGCACCGACCCCCATGCATTTGCAAATCCATGTAAAATATATCTTTGCTCTACATACATGATTCCCAACCCTGGATAGAAAATGCCATTTTCAATCTGTGCCTGGCTAAATCTGCAGCATGAAAATTGAGAATACAAAGGCTGACTGTGTATTTCTGCAAAAAACCTGTATATAAGTGGACCCATGTAGTTCAAACCCATGTTGTTCAAGGATCAACTGTCATTGGTTAAGATGAGGTCATAGTGGAATATAATGGACCCTTAATTCAACCTGACTGATATCTTAGGAGAAGAGGATAAGAGACACAGACAGACAGACAGACAGACACACACATACACGAGAGGCCATGGGAAGCCAGAGGCACAGACTACAGTTATGTAGATACAGACTGGAGTGAGGCAGCTATAAGCCAGAGAATGCCAAGGATTGTTGGCTTAGTACAATCCAAAGTTTAAAATCAAGGTGTCACCAGGGTGTAGTCTCTTCAATGCCTCTATTGAAAAATCTTTCCTTGCCTCTTCTTAGCAAGGAAAACAGAAAACAAAATGACTTTTGCATTATAATTATCATTTTCTTGGGAAAAATCCATATAAGGCAAAAACTGGAAGGGAAACAGCATTATTTGAATGGTAGAGATACTGTAGCTACATTTACTAAGCTCTTACTTTGGGCCAGGTCCTGTGCCAGTCATTTTACAAACCAAATCCATAGTTCTCACAATCACCATGTAGGGAGGATATTATGATCTCCATTTCACCAACGAAGAAAGGGGCTCCCAGAGAAATTAAGGAAGAAGAATAAGGTGACTCAGTTAGAAAGTGGCAAAGCCCATGCCCGGGAACACACAACTCTCAGGGCCCACAGGTCGAATCCCGGCATGAAGGTTCCTCTGACTACACTGCTCCTGACGGTCCTGAAGGAGCAATAGAGTGGACACCTCAGGGAGAAATGAGACCACGCACCTAGGTGCAGCTGGACATCCTTCACCTCCAGGGTGCTGGACTTGCGATGCCGAGCAAGCTGGCAGGCTGCTGTCACCACACTCTCGATGAAGTCATCAGCAATCTGCAGCAGCATCTGGGGAAGACAAAAGTATGGGAGAGTAATCATGTCATCGGCTGGGTCAGTGCCGGTAGCTGGGACAACCACAGACTGAGTCAGGCTTTCTATTAGAAGGCCTATAATCAGCCTTTGGCTGAAGGTGAGGAGGAGGAGGAGTGACAATGGCAATAGAAACACATTAACACATTAACTCATTACCCAGGCGGAGTGCAATTCACACCCTCCGGAGGAGGAGCTTTCTGCACTTTCTACCCAGCAGGCATCAACCAGCCCAATCCCTCTCCCCTACGCTGTCTTCTGAATTAGGTGGGAAAACAAAAGTGAGTCATTAGTATTCTTCACTCACAGTCTCTTAAAGCCGCTTTATTTCCAATTATCTTACCTAGTCCTAATAATAATCCTGTGAAAAAATGGGGCATGAGTTTTGTCCTCATTCTACAGTAGAGGATGCTAAGACTTCAGGATGCTACCTTGCTCATGGCCATGCAACTACTAAGCAGTGGAACCAGGATTCAACCTCGAGGTTCTGAGTCCAAATCCTGGGTTCTTTCCACTTCATTATAAATTAATCCTGGACTGTGTGATGAGCAAAATCAGAATTCTGAAGCCAAGAACATCATGCTACGGCCCTGACCGGTGTGGCTCAGTTGGTTAGGCATCAGTCTGCAAAGCAAAAGGTTGCCAGTTTGAATCCTGGTCAAGGGCTCATGCCTGGGTTATGGTCCCCAGTCAGGGTGCACAGTACAAGAGGCAACGGATTGATATTTCTATCTCACTTTGGTGTTTCTCTCCCTCTTTTTCTCCCTCCCTTCCCCTCTCTCTAAAGTAAGTAAAATTTTAAAACAAAACCTTATGCTAAGTAAAAGAAGGCAATCACAAAAACCCAAATATTATAATTCCATGTATTTGAAATATCCAGAATAGGCAAATCTATAAAGACAGAAAATATATTAGTAGCTAGGGCTGTGGGGCCTGGAGAAAATGGTGAGTGGCCACTAATGAGTATGGGTTTCTTTTAAGGATGATGAAAATGTTTTAAAGTCGATTGTGTTAACAGTTGCATGACTCTGAATATATTATAAACCAACAAATCATATTTCAAATAGGTACATGAATTATATCTTAATAAAGGTGCTGCTCAAAAAACCCCACATTTATACAAAAAGGGCAAATATTCTCCCTCTAGTTAAGATAAAGTTAAAAAATGGTGTTACACTGTTTTTATAACCTGTATTTTCTTTCCCTATCATTACATATGCCTCAGCAAAGGCAAAATCAAAGCAAAATACACAAAATCATCCCAGAATTGAGGCACACAAGTTGCTAAAATAAAAGAAGTCTTCAAAAGCTCAGTACAACAAGTGAAAAAATAAATATACTAAGGCTCACACGAAAATTCAGAACAGAAAAAAAGATGAGACCCCAATAGGGTCAGGATCAGAATAGCTCAAGATTTCTTAATAGGAGATTTTCAGAAGATAACAGAACAATCCCTTCGCAGCTGAAAGGAAGAAAACAATGTCCAAAATAGAATTCTAAATACAGCCAAACTAAAAATCAAGTGTGAGGAATGTAGACAATTTAAGACATTTACCTCTCATCTCTCCTTCTGTAGAAAGTTAAAAAAAGTGCTTTAACAAAAAAAGGGAATAATGTAAAAACAGGATGTGTGATCTAGGAAACAAGAGATCCTATGAGGCCAAAGGAAGACCTAGGAGGGATTTATGCAAGTGGACTAACATTAATCAGACCACAAGAGGATGGTGTTTTCTGGGATTGAAATCTTGGGGCGGAGACATGGGGGATGACATAAACTGACAGATTATTTTTTCATTTGGAAAACAATGTTGACAGGTGCACAGCAGAGCTGATGGTGGAAGCAGAATAAAAAAGGCACATAGAAAACTAACAGCCCTGGCTGGTGTAGCTCAGTGGATTGAGCTCGGGCCTGCAAACCACACAATCGCGGTTCGATTCCCAGTCAGGGCACATGCCTGGGTTGCAGGCCAGTTCCAGGTAGTGGACGCACGAGAGACAACCATATATTGATGTTTCTTTCCTTCTCTCCTTCCCTTCCCCTCTAAAGATGAATAAAATTTTTTTTAAAAAAGATGCTAATAAACCTTTAAAAAAAAGAAAACTAACAAAAAATGAGTCAATTATCAACTTCAAGAAAAGAAGTCACACAAGAAAGGAAAAGTAATTGAAGACACGAGCGACTTGGCTCTATAGTGAACAGTATTTGCACAGACTAAGGTAGATACTGAGTTTTGAGTTATTAAATAACTTGACGTATGTGAATGGTTTAACAAAATTATCATCTATCATAGAAGGAAGTCAATAGACTATTATAAAATTAATGAATCAGCCCTGGCTGGTGTGGTTCAGTGGATTGAGTGCCCGGTCTGCTAACTGAAAGGTCACTGGTTTGATTCCCAGTCAGGGCATGTGCCTGATATGCCTGGGTTGTCGGCTGGTCCCCAGTTGGGACAGGCAACCGACTGATATGTGTTTCTCTTACACACTGATATTTCTCTCCCTTTCTTTCTCCCTCCCTTCACCTCTCTCTAAAAATAAATTTTAAAAATGTTTTAAATGAATGAATGAAAGAATATCTTTTTTAAAAAAGGAAAAAGAGTGAAAATAAGAATATCTGTTTTACATTACTTTGAGTAATACTTAAACATGAAGGAATATTCTAGAAGCAACTAAAATGGTTGAAAGTGATTGCCTATAACAGTGGACTATGTCCTTTTTGCCAGACAAAAGTAGCAGCAGCTGTTAGGTATAAAGTGACGTGTTTAAGTTATTCCATGGGACCCTCACAATAACCTTCTAGATAAATAATGTCGTACCTACCAACACAGGAGGAAGCTGCGTGTCAGGAATCTTAAGTGACCCGTCCATAGCTGCAAAGCTGTTAACTGGAAGAGCCACGCTGCAGAGTCAGATCTGTCTGGCTCTAATGTCTGTGCTCGTAACCACTATTCTTTTCTGGCTCTCAGGGACAGTCTCGGGGGCACCCAACCACCTTACCTCCTCCACGTCTTCATCTAGTTGCTCATTAGGATCCACTTCTCTTACCAAGTCTTGTAATTTCTTCTTAGTCAATACCTAAAGTTAATTGGGAGATCTTTCAGCCAAGTATCAAGGAAACAATCAAACCAGAAACTCATTACATTGTGATTAAAAAGATTGTCAGTTTATTGGCTTCAGTTTCTGCTTTCGAAGGAGTTAACAGTCCGGCCTACCTGGTGGTGTTGCTACGATTGTACTCTCAAGACTGAAGCAGCCTGGGGAAGGGCAGAAGGAGCAGTGTGGAAGAGAGGCCAGTGCCTATCAGGCAGTTTCTGCCTCATCTCTTTTTCTCACTCAGTTTCCCTCCACATTAAATAATTTACAATCTTCTGACCACCACAGATCATACAGTGCCTCTGCTGCCTTCGGACATGCTCTTCCATCCTTCGTCCTACTTGCTTGGCTCATGGTGCCTCCTTTCTGATGCTTTTTCTAGCCCGCCCAGGGAAAGCGTTCGCTTCCTCCTTTGGCTTCTACTGTACCCCGTATATCCTTCTATCACTAGGTACGTTTATAAACTTACCTGTTTCTGACTTAATAGGCTGAAAGCTCCCTGAGGGCAGGGAACATGTGTTCATCTTTGTATAACTAAATCTTTGTATCAGGACGTATAACTAACGTTCATAGAGGAAATGTCATGTCACATATATATATATACCATTAAAAATGATTGAAGACACACACTAGAATGCTAACCATAGTTATTTTTGAGTGGTAGTAGAGTTATTAGCTATTTATTCTTTGTGTTTTTCAAAAGTTTCTGTGATAAACATGAATAACTTGGAAATAAGAAAAAATAGAATATTTTAAAAAAATAAACATTTGTTAATGATGTCTCAGATCTATCCGTTTTTCTCCATTCTACCATTAGCACTTAATTCAAGCCTTTAACATGTCTGGATTTATTGTAAACGAATTAGACTTGGTCTTCTTCCAGTCTACCCCTTGCCTACCTCTCTAGTCTCTTTACTGCCAAGTTAGCCCTCCTAAGACATACACTATTTTGGTTATATTACTTACTCCTCTATTAAATATTTGCAGACTTTTTATTGACTAAAAGTTCCCATGGAAACTGATTAGTATAGGCCCAGTATGTCTTCCCGTGATTCTATCCACATAATTTTATCTCCTGTTCTCCAGCAAACTCCACATTCACGCAGGCTGGTCTTCCATCTGCCCAGCCCTCCCCGTTCACCTTGGCGAGTCCCTCCTCCCACTCTCTTGCAATGTCGTCCTCTCACCCTAGTCTATCCAGCCTATGAGGCCCAAGTCAAGAGATTATATTTATCTCTTATGGCTCTGGACGACAGAATCAGGACCAAGAACGGAAAAAGGGCAGAGGACTTTAGAATCACTACAGAAAATTAATAATGGCAGCAGCTAGAGGAACCAGAAGGAGAAAAGACTGAAAGCAAGAGTACTTTTATTACAAGAATAATGAATACTGAATCCATTAATTATTTCACTATTGCACTTAACTATTTTATCAAATAATTATGTAGCACATATATTTACATATAAACATACAAAAACTTGTCATAGGTAAGGTGTTGTATTAATGTGTGTGCGGATATGTTTTATATATAAAGGGGGAGACACACACATCAATACTACAAGTAAAAATTGATAAATGTTGCACACGATCATTCAATTTAGAACTTCAGAAGCCCCAGGAGGAAAAAAGAAGTTTTTCAACTGAGGGGAAGAGGCAGCCTCTGAGATGGCCATCTCTCAAAGTACCACTGGTTCAAGAAACTGATGAGAGGTGACCACAGAGAGCAAAAAGCAAGAGGACGATACCTGATTGTTTTCAGGGCTGAGACGCCCTCCTGACCCAGGAGTGCCTGGTATCTTAACCACTGTAGTGCTATTGGCCATGGAGCCTTGCGGAGGGGTGTTGGCTGGTTCCGGTTTTATGGATGAGAAATTGGAGAGGTTGATGAGGGCTGAGGGGCCGAACTGGTTCATAATCTGCCGAGCTTTGGACTTCAGCTCATAGAGCTTATCAAGATCCTGCTTCTTTCTGGAGGTATGCGGACCGAGGCCAATCAACTGTGCAAGGAAAACAGGAAAATGAGCCCCAGAGGCACCTGTGATAAAGGATAAGTTTTTAAAGTAAAATTGTATGTGGTTTATCAGGCTTTAAAAGGTCTTCAGTGTATAAAAGATGGTAACCATCGGATACCTGCGCACTAAAAATGGAGGGAATGAAGAATATTCATTGCTCTCACCTCGTGTTTAGAAACCACCTCTTCTCCAAAAGCTGAATGACACAGTCCACCAAATTGAAATAAGTAAGTAAGTGAAATGAAGAATCTTTTGTACAAAAACAAACTAGAATAAGCAAGCCATTTTTGGAGACTTTGTAAAAAGAGAATACATGGTTAAGTACTACATGCACTATTATTGAACATCAAATAATGTTAAATTTAAAGAAATTATGGCACAGTCACATACCGAAAACCCAATCACAAAACTTCAGAAGACAGATTAATTCACTCTAACATTTCAAAACATGCTTAACTCTATGTCAGGGCTATGCCTAATAAACACAATTTTTAGCAATCGTGAAAGTCTTTTTTTTGCCATCAAGAACAAATTTCCTCTGAGTGTTAGCAATCTTCAAGTGCATGCAGAGTCCCTAGCCTGGAGCAGCTGAGATTGCTAAATTTTAGAGCCATGAGCTTGAATTCGTGGCATCAGCTTTGGTGTCACAACAAATCAGAAGCACATTCACCAAGTTCCTCCCACAGCGGCCTCAAAGTGCTTACTTACAGCTATCTGAGTGTCTAGATCTTTAATTACGTCAGCAACGGCTGTGAGCCCGGTGAAATGAGAGGCAGCCATTTTCACAAGCCACCTGTAAATGAACAGCTGGCATCAAGAACCACATCTGCCCCAGAACCATTTCAGCTCCATGGCCTGCCATCCCTTCGCCAACCAGGGTCCAGGCAAACGGAATGTGGAGAAGTGTATCTCCTTATCCCTACTGGGCACCATAAAAAACATTCCATCTTTTCCATATACAAGTTTTAAAATTATCTAATTATTATAATAACAGACTCTCTTCCTATAAAATGAACATTCTATTGTTAGGGATAAACTGGCAGCATATGAATACTATAACTGGCCAAAACTGTGGAGTTTTACTTTGTTTACATTTTATTATATATATATATATATATATATATATATATATATATATATATATATATATAAATATTTCAGAGAGAGAGAAAGGAGGGGGGAGAGAGAGAGAGATGAGAGGGAAACACTGATTGCCTCCCCCATGCACCCCAATCAGGCACAAACCCACAACCTAGGTATGTGCCCTGACCAGGAATCAAACCCACGACCTTTTGGTGCATGGGAAGATGCTCCAACAAACCAAACCACACTGACCAGGAAAAGTTGTGGAATTTTAACTTGTAGAACTCAAAGCAATGGTTTTCAGAACTTGATAAAGCTTAGCAACCAGATGGATACCTGCATCTGTTCTACTCCTGCCCCTATTGCTGAGTTCCTCCCCAGCATACCTTCTAACTTTCTCATAGGACATCCTCCCCTGGCTTACCCTAATAAAAACCACTATGTACACTGGTCACATGACCAAGAGAAACTTGTTGGCCAAGAGCCAGCTGACGGGGACAGCAGGGTATCAGGACCACTCATTTGCTTTTAACCATGTAAGGTCTATGATTTCTCCTTTGCCCACAAAGGCTACCACCGAAGAATCAGGATAGGAAAAGACGGCTAACATCGAAATACAGTAGTCTGCTCCCTACCCCTCATCCGAGGTTTCACTTTCCAGCTTCAGTTAACCACAGTCTGAAAGTATTAAGTGGAAAATTCCAGAAATAAGCAATTCATAAATTTTCAATTACATGCCCTTCTGCGCAGCATGATGAAATCTCATGCTGCTCCACCCACTTGTGCCCAGGTCATGAATCACCCCTTCATCCGGCATGTCCACACTGTATATGCTGCCTGCAGCCTGTCACTTGGTAGCCATCTGGGCTATCAGATCAACTGTTCTGGTATCACAGCGCTTATGTCCAAGTTACCTTCAGAGCAGCCCAATGCCATGGCCCAGTGCTCGCACCGGTCACCACACTTCATTCGTCGCGTGGGCCTTGTGCCACCATCTCATCTCACGTCAACAAAGAAGGTAAGTGTAGTACAAAAAGGTATTTTGGGAGAGTGTCCACATTCACACAACTTTTACGACACTCTATTATTATAATTGTCCTATTTTATTAGTTATTGTTAATCTTTTACTGTGCCTAATTTACAAATTAAACATTATCATAGGAAAGTATGTATAGGAAATAACATGGTATGTATAGGGTTTGGTACTATCTGCTACAGCCTGGGAGAAAATACTGACAAACTACATTTCTAACTAATACCTAGAATGTGTAAAGAACTCTCAAAACTCAACAGTTTAAAAGAAAGGCAATTTGATTTAAAAATGGACCACAGAGATGACCAGACATTTCACCAGAGAAGATCCATAGGTGACAAATAAGTACATGAAAAGATGTTCAACATCATTAATCATTAAAAAAAGGCAAATCATTAGCCCTGGCTGGTATGGCTGAGTGGATTGAGTGCCGGCCTGTCAGCCAGGTTGCTGGCTTGATTCCCAGTCGGGGCACACGCCTGGGTTGCAGGCCAGGTCCCCAGCTGGGGGTGTGTGAGAGGCAACCACCCATGTCTCTCTCCCTCTCCCTCCCTCTTTTCTCTCTCTCTAAAGATAAATAAATAAAATCTTTTTAAAAAATAAAGAAAGGCAAATTAAAACTACAATGAGATATAACTACATACCTATCAGAATGCCTAAAATAAAAAACAGTAACACCAAATGCTGGCAAGGATGTAGAAAACCCGATCACTCATATACTGCTAGTGGGAATGTAGATGGTACAGCCGCTCTGTAAAACAGTTTCTCGAAACTCTAAGCATGCACTCTCAGAGTAACCTAAATGCACATGAGCACTAAATGCACTGTGGTGTCCTGGATGGAAGCCTAGAAGAGAATAAGGACATTAGGCGAAAACCAGGATCTGAATGAATTATACACTTTAGTTAACAGTAATGTTTCAATATTGGTTCATTAATTACAGCAATTGTACCGTGTTAATGTAAGGTGTCAGTAATGAAGAAACTGGGTATAGGGTACATGAGAACTCTGTACTATTTTTGCAGTTTCTCTGTATATCTAAAACTGTTTTAAGAAATAGCTTATTAAAAAAGAGGAAGAACCAAATAATACTAAAATACAAAACAGGGATGAATCTTAAAATATTTAAGTAGGGGGGAAAAGCCTGTCTCAAAAGAATTCACGTGGTGTGATTTTATTTGTATGAAATTCTGTCACTAGTAGAACTGATCTCTCCTGATAGGGCAGAGGCGACTGCAGAGAGGCACGAGGGAAGTTTCCAAGGTGACATAAAAGTTCTGTATCTTCAGTGGGGTGATGCCTACATATCTGCATACATTTATCGAAACTCACAGAACCAGCCCTGGCCAGGCAGCTCAGCTGGTTGGAGAGTCATCCCATATACCGAAAGGTGGCGGGTTCGATCCCTGGTTGGGGTGCGTGTAGGAGGTTGTCTCTCACATCATTGTCTCTGTCTGTCTTTCTCTCTCTTTAAAATCAAACATATCCTCGAGTGAGAATTTAAAAAAATTCAGAGAACCATGAAATTACAATGTCTACATTGTACTGTATGCAAATTATACCTTAGTAAAATTGATTTGAAAAAATACTAAACATGCAACTAACATATGACCCAGCAATTACAGTCCTAGGCTTTATCCTAGAGAAATGAAAACTTATGTTGATACAAAAAAACTTGTGCCTGAATGTTCACAGTGGTTTTATTTGTAACAGCCAAAAACTGGATTCAGCTCAGATATCTCTCAACAGGTAAATGGTTAAACAAACTGTAGTACATCATGCCACAGAATATGTGTGTTACTTAGCAATAGAAAGAAACACACTAAACACACAACTTGGATAAACCTCTAGAGAATTATTTGGAACAAAAGCCAATCCAAAAAGAGCACGTTGTATGATTCCATTTATATATAACATTGTTAAAAATGACAAAATTTTAGAAATAGAGGACAAATTACTGCTGTTGCCAGAGGTTGGGTAAGGGGGGAGTGGGTTATAAAAGGGCAATACCAGGGACCCTTGTGGTATCTTGACTATAGCGATGGATTAAATGAAAAAAGTGACCAAGTTGTGTAAGACTTAATACACATACACACCCCTCCCAACAAAAGTGGGTAACCAAAACTGGGGAAGTCTGAGTAAAATTGGGAGGTTGTATCAATGTCAATATCCTGGTTGTTGTATTACACAACAGTTTTGCAAAATGCGACCAGTGGGGAAAACTTGGCAAAAGTGTACAGGGATTGTTCTCTATTATTTCTTGCAACTGCATATAAATCTAAAATTGCCTCGATTTTTAAAAAAGGATTTTATTTATTTATTTTTTAGAGAGGGGAAGGGAGGGAAAGAAACATCAATGTGTGGTTGCCTCTCAGGTGCCCCCAACTGGGGACCTGGCCTGCAACCCAGGCATGTGCTCTGACTGGGAATTGAACTGGAGACCCTTTGATTCTCAGGCTGGTGCTCAGTCCACTGAGCCACACCAGCCAGGGCTTGATTTTTAAAAATTAGAAAAATATGTTCTCAAGAGTAACTGTAATCCTTCTTAAGATGACCTAAAACTCAGGAGCCATAAAAGACAAGACTGATATGTTAAATTACATAAAAATAAAAAAATGTCTACATGGCAACGAACATAACAAATAAAGTCAAAGGAAAAAAGACAAACTAGCAAAAATTATCTACAAATCAATAAACAACCAACTAACCCCACAAAATTGCAAAAAATATGACAGCTCACGAAAAAGAAATTCAAATAGCTGTTAAAAGAATAAAGTAATTCTTATTCTAGTTCATAATAAAATGCAAATTAAAACTATGAGCTACCTCTTATTCCCCACTTGGCAATGATGAAAAAGTTTTATACATACTGTGTTTAAAAACTTTATAGAAAAAAGCCCTGGCTGGTGTAGCACAGTGGATTGAGTGCGGGCCTGCGAACCAGAGGATCGTGGTTCGATTCCCAGTCAGGGCACATGCCTGGGTTGTAGTCCAGTTCCCCGCAGGCCAACTCCCAGCAGGGGACGCACGAAAGGCAACCATACATTGATGTTTCTCTCCCTCTCTCCTTCCCCTCTAAAGATAAATAAATAAATAAAATCTTTAAAAAAAAGTCACAAACTAACATTCTGTGCCCTTCCTTTAAAAAAAAAAACTTTATAGAAAAAGAGTCATTTCATATTTTTGAGGGTTGAAGAGAATAGAAGTTAGCTACAGGTCACTATAAAGGGCTACTTAATAGTACCCACCCAAATTTTAAAAGTATCTATTGTTTTGATCCCATACTTTCATTTTTAGCTATTTATGTTTACAACTTATATGTGATAAAATACTACACATACAAGAAGTTTCAACCCAAATGTCCATCAAAAGTGATACTGTTAAGCAAAGTAGGATGTAACTATATAATGGAATACACTGATAAAGAATGAGTCATAAAAATATTATGCCGAGCCCTGGCTGGAGTGGCTCATTGGACTGAGCACTCGCCTACAAACCAAAGGGTTGCTGGTTCAATTCCCAGTCTAGGGAACATGCTTGGGTTGTGGGCCAGGTCCCCAGTGAGGGACACTCGAGAGGTAACCATACATTTGTTGGGAACTGCCCTGCCTGGTTTCAGAAACTGTAACCCTTCATGGCTGAGTAAAAAGCCCTTGGGACCATAAGCCACTTAGAAGACAAAGCTTATTTTCCTTGTAGGGGCACTGCCTCTGCCCCCCTCCTTTAAAATATCTTATTTATTTATTTTTAGAGAGAGGGGAAGGGAAGGAGAAAGAGTGGGAGAGAAACATCGATGTCTGGTTGCCTCTCGCACGCCCCCTACTGGGGACCAGGCCTGCAACCCAGGCACGTGCCTTGACCAAGAATCAAACCAGTGACCTTTGCTTCACAGGCCCGAGCTCAATCCACTGAGCTACACCAGCCAGGGCTCTGCCCCTTTTACCTCACCCTGCCTGGCTCCAGGCAGATGACTGGTTAACCAATGACAGGTAAGATTCCTCAAAGGAGGGACAACCTAACATAGGCATGGTTGCAAAGGGGCCCTCAGGGAAGGACTTAGGGGGCTTTATACAAAGGGTGTGATAGACCCTCACCCCTCAGCTTTGACATAGTCCGAGTCCTTATTCTGTCTGCAACAAGTCTTCTAATCTCTTGGCTGCCTTATCTCCCCTGTCTGACTTAAGCCTGAAATAATGCTGGAGGTGGGTGGGGTCCTGTTTGGGAAAGGGCAGGTTTTCTAGGGCAATCAGACCTAGGAAAGAATGCATAAAATCCTATGAAACCTACTTTACTAATACCCTCGATTTAAATGATAAGGGTCCAAGCATAAAATGAGTTTGTTACTCAAAGTTTTATGGCCCTCTGACCCTGACTCAGAATTAGCCCTCAGAGTTCTTTGAATGTTATCTCTTGTTTGATCATTACTGCCTGACAATGACTGATGAGCTGG
Organism: Sturnira hondurensis; assembly: GCF_014824575.4. Classification (NCBI taxonomy): domain Eukaryota; kingdom Metazoa; phylum Chordata; class Mammalia; order Chiroptera; family Phyllostomidae; genus Sturnira; species Sturnira hondurensis. Next base: position 660,822 of record NW_028082147.1, read on the forward strand.
GGGTGGGTGTGTGTGTGTGTGTGTGTGTGTGTGTGTGTGTAGGCCCTGTATTCCTATGCAAATAAAGCCAATAAAAGCCTGTCAAGGCAAGGGTCGGGGTACTCTCCCCTTAAGAGAGTGGCTGTGCCATCCCTTTTCCTCCACAGGACTCTGTAGTCTGTGTGAATGCCGCAGGCACGCAGGCCAGTGTCCTCATCACACATTGATGTTTCTTTCCCTCTCTTTCTCCCCACTTCCCCCTCTCTAAAAATAAATAAATAAAATAAATATTATGCTGAAAGAAACCAGTAGCAGAAGACCACATATTATATGATATTATGAATTCTATTTATATGAAATGTCCAGAATTGACAAATATATAAAGGCATAAACTGGACTGTTGGTTGCTTAGGGCTGGGAGGTGGGGGAGAGGAATAGAGATTGACTGCTAATAGTATGGTGTTTTTTGTTTTTTTGTTTTTTTAGGTGGGACGAAATACTCAAAAATTAGATTGTAGTGATAGTTGCACAGTCCTGAATGTACCAAAAAACATTGTACACTTAAATGGGTGAATTGTACATGTGAAAGGTATCTCAATAAAGCTATTTTTTTAAATGAGAGGAAGTTCATGAAATGATCTCCAAGAAACACTGTTCAATAAAAATGTAAGGTATAGAATAGTAAGAATAATTTGCTATCATTTATTAAAACACACAGATACATAACTGTAAATGCATAAATTCTTCCTGGAAAGATACACAAGAATCTAGTAACAATGGTTGCCTTGGGAGGTGGGAGAAAACTTACTTTTCATTGAACACCCCAAAATTTCTACTATACTTACTTTTTATTGTATATCCAAAATTCTGTACTATCTGCATATAAATTACCTATAAAAAATTTTAAAAACTGCCCTGGCTGGTGTAGCTCAGTACATTGAGTGCATGCTGTGAACTAAAGGGTTGCTGGTTTGATTCCTACTCAGGGCACATGCCTGGTTCCCAGTACGGGGTACTTGAGAGGCAACCACACATTGATGTTCTCTCCCTCTCTTTCTCCTTCCCTTCCCCTTTCTCTAAAAATAAATAAATAAAACCTTATAAAATTTTACTATTATTTGGTTTGTTTCCTCTGAAGAAACAGGTAATACTGATCTCTGTTTTTAAGTATAACAAAAAATATAGTGGTAACCACAAAAGTGAATCTTGACCTACATCTCACACTTTATACAAAAATAAATTCAAAACTTATGATAGATATGAGAATGTAAAAGTATAAAAATTTTAGAGGAAACCTTAGAAGAAAATTATCATGACTTTGGGTCTGGCAGAGTTCTTAGGTACAACACCAAAAACATAATTCACAAAAGAAATAAATTAATAAAGTGGACTTAACCCAAATAGAAAACTTCTATTCTGAAAATAAAAAGATAGGTCACAGACTAAGAGAAAATACTTACAAATCAATATCTGACAAATAAGTTGTATACAGGATATACAAAGAACTCTTAAAATTCAACAATAAGAAAACAAAAAAACCGATCCTGGCTGGGCAGCGCAGTTGGTCAGAGCATCTTCCCAATATGCCAAGGTTGCAGGTTCAATCCCAAGTCAGGGCATATATAAGAATCAACCAATGAATGAATAAATAAGTGGAACAAATTGATGTTTCTCTCTCTCTCTCTCTCCCTAAAAATCAATAAATAAAAATTTTAAAAGACAACAAAAACTAATAAAAATGGGAAAAAATGTATGAAGAAATCCTTTACCAAAGAAGATATATAGATGGCCAATAAACACATGAAATAATTCTCAATAGTCATTAGGGAAATGCAAATTAAGGCCACAATGAGACACCACTAAATCCCTACTAGAACAGCTAAAATTAAAACAACAACAACAACAAAAACCCCCAAAACAAGTGTGCTGGAGAGGATGTGGAGCAACTGAAATAGGCATACATTTATGATGCGAATGTAAAATGATGCAGTCTCTTTGGAAAAGTTTGGCAGTTTCTGATAAAGTTAAATATGTGCTTACGTGACCCAATGATCCCACTCTCAAGTGTTTACCCTAGAGAAATGAAAACTTGTATTTACACAAAAATTAGTCTGTAAATGTTCATAGCAACATTATTCATAACTGCCTCAGACTGGAAACAATCCAGATAGTCGTCCTTTAACTGGTGAATGGACAAACAAACTAGGTTTATCTATACAACTCAGCAATAGAAAGAACTGATACATGCAACAACGTGGATAATCCCAAACGTGTTATGCTAGTGAAAAACACAAGACTCAAAAGGTTACTTACTGTATGATTCCATTTATATGACACTCTGGAAAAGGTGAGGCTACATGGATGGAGAACAGATCAGCTGTTGTCAGGGTTTTCAGTGGGGGAGGATTTGTCTACAAAGGAGCAGTACAGGGAAATTTTGGGAGTGGTGGAACTGTTAGGTAACCTGAGTGTTACGGTGCTTACATCACAGTATGAGAGGGGACCCAAAACACCCTGGAATTCATTTATAAAAAACCATGTATTTATTCTAACAGGTTTAAACTTCAGTCACCTTCAATGTATTCAAAATACCTAATGAAAAGATTTTTTTACTGATTAAAACAGTTTTTGAACTTGTTGATTTTGATGCCTTTTGGGGGTCTGTTGTTTTTTGTCTCATCTTTTCCACATCAGCAAAACATTTCCGTCTGAGGATTTTTTTTCACCCAGGGAAACAAAATAAAGTTGCTCAGCGTGAGATAGGGGGAATAGAGTGGGTGGGGCACGGGGATCATGCCATTTTTGGTCAAATGCCCACTCAGTGCTGTGTGGGCATGTACAGTTGTAAATCATCCAACATGAAATGGTTAACAACACTGAGTTTTCAAAAAAAAAAAATCACTGAAACCAAATGCAACCCCTCACAACAACACCAGCAGGTACAGATACAGATGGTTTCCTAGAACACTCGCCTAGCAGGGGAAGCCTGTATTACAAAGGGCCCACCCTCCAGGAGATAATTCTGGGGATTTTTGGGTCCCCCCCTGGTATGCACTTGTTACAACTCATAGATCCATACCCCACAAAAGGAAAATTTTATTATGTGAAAATGTAAAAAACAAAATATCACAGCTTGATCAGAATGATTAATGACTCTCCATTCAAAGGACCTGTTTAGTGACAACTTTCATCAAGCCCTATTGTGGACGATGCTGACCAAGCACAGTGGAATGAAGTGACTGTAAATAACCTGAATTCCATTATGTCACTTAGCATGGTTGCCTTTGGGCTACTCAAATTTCTAACTCTCACATCCTTAAAATGCCAAAAAATAGATATATTGCTGTATAAAAAACAGAGGCATTAACTGTGGGACAGTTTGAGAGGACAATTATAATTGTAAACCCTGACTAGCACCTATTACATGGAAATCATGTGCTATGAAGAGATTCCCAAAGTCCACAAAGTCCATGCGCCAGTGATCAATATTGTATGGCCACAAGTTTAATTAAATAGCCAGCGTATATTCTCCCTCCCCTGAGCCCATCACATTCAAACTGATTGAAAGGCTGAGGATGACAAGTCCTGCTTTTGCTTTTAGCAACTTTCTTCCTCAAATAGAAATCCAGTTGCAACGCTATTATTGTATTAAAAGGATCTGATTTTTTAGAAGGTAAGAAACCAGTGGAGACCTTGCAATAGTTACAAGACCTGGCCTTCTCTGGACATCTGTTCCATTAACAATTTTTTTTTAATGAGGAAAAATAAGAGACTAGAAGATCACATTATCTTTAACATCCTTTTATCTATGAAACGTTTAGGAACTTATTATTTACACAAAATGTGGAGACAAGGGGACTACCAGCCTGATGGCATAAAGGCCACTGTGGTGCGTGATTTGGCTTAATGGCTGGGTTTTCTACCAGACTGTTTATTTCCTCACTGGCTTTACTTTACTTCCCCGCCTAAAGGAACCAAAAAGAATCAATTAATTGCAGTGTGTGAGGGGTTTTCACACACTGATTCCTACTGATTTCACTGATTCTCTTGAAAGCAAGAGAAATACGAGTTTTCTCCACTCGTTTTTGAACTAGTTGGAACTTATTTATGTGGTTTTGACTGAATACAATGGCAGTACAATACAGTGGCCAAGAGCATGGACTCTGGTGACAGTATATGGGTTCAAGTACCAATTCTGCCACTTATTAACTTTAGGCAACTTTGAGCAAGTTGCCTAATCTCCTTATGCCTCAATTTCCTCATCCGTAAAATGGAGCTAATAATAAAGTATATCTCATGGGGCTATTGTGGGAATTCACAAAGTTTATGTATCTAAAGCACTTAAAGAGTGTGTGGTACACAGTAAGCACAAAGGAGAACATGTTTTCCATGTTCACTCATATATATGCTCTCCTAAATGTTAGTTATAAACTTGAGTGTTTTAAAACTAAAAGGTCTCATCCATTCTGATACCTGTTGGTGGTATCCTATAACCATTCTTATGACTATAGACATTAGAAAAAGAAAAGTGGACTGAAATAAAACGGTAGTGACAAATGGTCAGCAGGAGACTGACAGGAGACCCAACTCAGGAGGGCTGGGTACCATCATCCTACTGTCACTGAGTTAAGTGAGGTCCCTGTGATCAGCGTTTCCACAGCAGGACCAGGCAAATTCTAAAGTCCCTTCCAGCTCTAATAATTAGGGTACAATTTTAAATTAAATTCATATGTACCAAGTTCAAAGTNTATCTAAAGCACTTAAAGAGTGTGTGGTACATAGTAAGCACAAAGGAGAACATGTTTTCCATGTTCACTCATATATATGCTCTCCTAAATGTTAGTTAGAAACTTGAGTGTTTTAAAACTAAAAGGTCTCACCCATTCTGATACCTGTTGGTGGTATCCTATAACCATTCTTATGACTATAGACATTAGAAAAAGAAAAGTGGACTGAAATAAAACAGTAGTGACAAATGGTCAGCAGGAGACTGACAGGAGACCCAACTCAGGAGGGCTGGGTACCATCATCCTACTGTCACTGAGTTAAGTGAGGTCCCTGTGATCAGCATTTCCACAGCAGGACCAGGCAAATTCTAAAGTCCCTTCCAGCTCTAATAATTAGGGTACAATTTTAAATTAAATTCATATGTACCAAGTTCAAAGTTTGTCTCCTGTCTCCGACACACCAGTTTCACAGTGCAGACTATAAGCACTGCTGACATGTTGCCTCCGTAGTATTTTGGAGCTTTCCCCAAAGACCTCAGGTCAAAAGTAGAATGTTCCATGTTCATTTCTACTCGAAGGCAATGACTTTCTGATTAGGTACTTTGAAATCCTATTATAATAATTCAATCAATGTTAGAGCCACCAAGGAGTGAAATAAGTACATTCTGTAAATGAAGGTGAGGCTGTTCATCCACTAATAAACTTATCACTGAACTATCAAGTACTCCAAAATGGTGGCATGGGTATACTTATTAACCGCATAATTTGGTGTAAGTTTTGACCACTTGTATACATACAGTATAGGCACCTGCAAATAGCATAGGCTAAGTCATTGGGAAAAAATAGTTTCACCTAAGTTATCCCAATTTCCTCAATCATCTAGTTATATTACACTTGTAAAATGAATCTAACTTAAGCCCTTGTTTCAAACTGGCCTTTCTTGGTCTCCTAAAAAGTTCTATTCAGGTCCTGTTTTTTTTCCCCTATCTTGAGTATCTATGTTTCTTTAAAAGCACAGAAATTTAAAAAAAATAGTAATAAAAATAAAAACACAGGAATTTAGTTCTCCTCAAATACCACACTACATAAGTACCCTAGTAAGTTATAGTACTTGGCACTGAGTCTTAAGGAGGAGGGGTGAGTTCATTCAATGATATGCTTTGTAAAACTACTACTTCCATTTTCCTGATGGGCAAACAAACATGAAGTGGAGTCCACATAGAAAGGTAGGAAAAAAATTAATCAAATACATAACTGGGTTTGACTAGGGCTGGGCCACTTAATACCGTGTGACTTTAGACAAGGTACTTAATCTCTGAACCAATGTCCTTATCTGTACAATGGGACTAACAATATCTAATTTGAGGGGCTGTAAGTGGTAATTAAAGGATCTAAGATCTAATACTTGGGGTGAACACACAATACAATATACAGATGACGTATTATAGAATTGTACACCTGAGAACTGTATTTTATCAACCAATGTTACTCCAATAAAGTCAGTAAAAATGTAAAAATACTTGAGAGTCCTTATGATGTTGATGGTTAGCCTGAGTAGGTTCAGTACAAGATATCACTGAAGAAGAGAAGTGACTGGTCCATGTCTCTCTGCCAACCCGATCTAAAAGCAGCCATCTCCAGTGAATGCTTATGCTAAAACTACAGGATACAGTGGTACTTATCTGCAACTTTTAAATGGCTTACTACATCTTTTGTGGGATGGATGGGCTTCACTGAAAGGTTTCTTAACTGGTAGTGACATTCCCTGTATCAATGTGAATACAGTAGCAAAACTAAAAATAAAATAGTAGAATCTGTGAAAATTCCCTTAGGTTTGAAGTTAGAGCAGATTCGAGAAGCATGTTTTGAAGGGATGTTAGCCAAGCCTTTTTAAAATTTTAACCAAGCATCTTCTATTTGCTATGTACAGCAGGGTACGGCACCAAAATCATGATCTAATCAGCAATGCTTCACTGTGATCCTAAGCCCTCTTTGCTCGTAAAACAGGAATTTTTAAAAGATTATCTTTCGGGCCCTTCCACCTCTGACATTCTTTTGTATGAGATGTAGAGATCTGTACTCAGCCAGGGTTGAGTGGAATGGAATTTAAAGCACTTGTCAAGTACATAACCGAGTTCAAACTGCTTCAACTTCACATCAGTTTCACACGAATAATGCATGTGGCCTTCCTAGATTAAGTATCTGACACAAGAAAAGCTGCCAAAAGCCAAAGAGGCAGAGCGATGAAGTCTTCTCCTGAATACATCCTTTACCACTCTGGGTTCAGAGAATATGAGGGGGGGAAAAACCGGATCACCATCGTTTTCCGAATTCTCTTCCTTTCCCTTAGAGACTGATCTCAAGTCATGGCCCCTGATACTCTTGGCTTTTAGGAGTTCGGGTCCTCACAGCCCTGTTCCCTCGGGTACTTCGGAGTCTCCAAGCCCCGATCCTGTCCCCATGGAAGCCCTTCTTAACTGCCCGCTCCTGTTCCTCCCAAACCCAAAAGTTTCCTTACTGTTTCTGCCCCTCAAGAATCTAAGTCTTCCTGCGGTTTCTGAATCCTTAGCAGCCCGGGTCTTTACTGTCCCACTTCTGCCTCTTAGGAGCCCAAGTCCTCACAGCTCCGCTTTACCTCTCAGGAGCCGGTGTCTTCACGCCCCGTTCCGTTCCGACCACTCTCCTCTTAGGAGCCCGGGTCCTCACAATCCTGTCTGTCCCTCTCAGACCGCTTTCTCTCAGGTGCCAGCGAACTCACATCTGTTCCTGTTCCCTAAGTCCGGTCTGGAGCCCGGGTCCCCACAGCCGCGTCTTCTCCGAGCCCCGATTCCCTCAGTCCCGTCCCAAGAGTCTGATTCCTCGCAGTCCTGTCTCAATAATCTGCCTCTTCAAACACTGACCCACTGTGGGTCTGGGTCCTGACTCCCTCCTCCCGCTCTTTTTCCTCAACTGCCAGGGCCCAAGACTCACAGGCAGCAGGTCTATCTCCCCATGATATGAAGAGACTGCCCCAGTGAAGCGATCGTCTCGGCAGCCGGTCAGACTGCTCGGCCCTCCCCGAGTCCTTCCGGCACCGCTCCCCGCCTCCAACCCGGAAACGCGCGGCTCTTCCGGCCGGCGGGCGCGCGCCTGAGTTGCGCAGAAGCAGATTGCCTTCTGACACGTGGTCGCTGTCTTGGGTTGTTGCCGAGCTCCCGCAGTGGAGCTTTTTCCTGCTGATGTTGACTGGGAACGTAGGCGGGCTCAGCGCCTTCGAGCTTTACGAATTCTGTCAGTGGGACAGTAAAGACCCTAGCTATATCTTCCCGACTCCGCCTGCCGTGTCTATCGCCACCATGACCGGTAATTGACGTCCTCTTATGGTTTAGAGGTCGCCATTTTTGGCTGGTGCCTTTGTCGTGATAGCAGGACAGGGATAATTACCTGGGACAGCAGCACCCCATACGTATCCCGTTGGAACCAACAGTGGAGTTGGCAGCACAAGAACCTAGGGACAAGAGAGACCAGTTGTGCATGTGAACTGGCAATTAATAATAATAATTGAGCGCTTAGTATCAGGAATTTTGTCAAGCTCCTTACCTCAGATAAATCATTTTATGTTTTAAAGGAAACCTGTGAGCAATAAAGCAAGGTCTTAGCTGATAACTTCTCAGTCTCATCTCGAACTTAGAATTCTCACTCCAAACCTTGAATTTGCCCTCTATTACACTGATTCCTTCCATTATTTCGTCTATAAAATACCTAGCACTGCTGCATTTACCAGATGCTAGGTATCTAAACAAGACCTGCTTCCAGTCCCTTCAGGAGCCCGGGTCCCCACACTGAGATGATGAAACATAAAGGAATCAAAAAGGTCTGTGAGGGCCAGAGCAAGTGACTGTAACTGCCCGCAGGTGCGTCTCACCTGGATTAGTGTAGCAACCTGCCCTCCCAGTCTTCGTATCTTCCCATCCTCATCCCACCAAATTCCCAATCCACCCTTGTACTCATTCATCCAAATTCACAGAATGGAGGCCCCCGCACCATTAGGCTCCAAGCTATCTTCCTTAGCTCCCCCCCCCCCCCCGTTAGCATTTATCCCCCTTCTACCCTCTTCCACCTCCACCCACACCTTCCCTTAGGTTCTTAGTCTTGCTTCCCTGCCACTGCTGACTTTACTCTCCCAATAGTCTGGTGTACCATTTTTTAATTTTTGCACTCCATCATTTTAAGACCCAGTTTAAATGGGTCTTAAAATGGGTCTTTATCCATTCAACAAATAGACTGCTCATTGTGCGCCAAGCTTTTTGCTGGGTGCTGGGTATTTATTAGTAGATAAGACAGACAATATTCTCCCTCAGAGAGTTTACAATCTGAAGTGGGAAACAGACTACTTAGCAAGCACACAAAAGTGTAAAGGGAAAGAATACCAGAATAAATTAGATTTAGCTAGCTGGGTGATGGAGGGCCCTGAGATAGGAAAAGGCTTTTTCAAGGACCAAGATGTCCAGGTTGGATAGAGCTTAATAGGTGATGGAAAGTGGCAGGCGGTGAGGTTGGACAGGCATGCAGGAGTTAGCTCAGGCAGGGCCTTGAGGTCCATGGTAGAGACACAGAATTTTCTTTATTGTGCAATGGGAAGGCATTGGAGGGTGGAGCAGAAGTCAGATGATTTGTTTTTAGGAAATGACTGGTGGAGTCCCCAACAGACACAGTTGACAGAGCAAGTATCTAGGCTTCCACCAGTTTGTATTACACATCTGTTTACTATTATAGTGTAAGCTGTTCATATGACTCCTCATGCAGCTCCTACTTTGAGGGGTCAGGGACTCCCACGTGTTATTAAGGAAAGTAAAATGCCTAACAGGCTATATATATACATATATGTTTAATCTTCATACAAGGACTTGCTTATTGGTTTTAGAGGAGAAGGAGGGGAGAGAGAGGTAGAGAAACATGGATTGGTTGCCTCACACTCACCTGCAACTGGGGACCTGTCCCACGACCCCTGTCGGGGGAGGGGGGTGGGGGAACCTCACCCATACCCTTTCAGTTCACTAGCCAGCGCTCAATCCACTGAGCCACAACAGCCAGGGCTTTTTTAAGTTAATACATACAAATATGGGACCATAGAAAATGTAAAACACAAGGCCTTAGGTATACCCGTGTGTGCCCTTTATTACATTAGTGGTGTCATGCGGTACTACTTATTGAACAAATTTTCACTCAATTATTTTCATATCTGTTGATAAAGATCTACTTCATCATTCCACGTGCAGTATTGCTTTTTTCCTTCGTTAATGGTATCATGCTATACGTTATTCATCACCCCTTATTAGGTGATTTTTGATGTCTAACTCAATCCTTGAAGGTGCTGCGGACAGCATTCCACCTTATGAACACACCGACATAATGCCAATCAGTTGTAACGGTGAAGGCTGGGCAGCTTCGCTCGCTCTTACAATGATCTGTGCTTCCAGTGCTCGCGTGTTGGAGCGGCTTCAGGGAGTGGTACAAGTTAGTGCATTTTCAATATTAATGGGGTGGGGGGAATTCGAGTTTTTTCACATAGGCACCCATACTCCCTAAGATCAGGTTTTCCTACAGAGCAGACGACAGGAACAGCTCACTGCAAAGTAGAGCTCGATTCCCTCCCGGAACCTTTCCTTCCTGACCCTCCCCACTGCACTCGCAGGCACTTTCCCAGCAAGCATTGCGCTATTTGCATATCAACTCAGCGTTTTGCCTTTGCTTCTAAACAAAAATCAAAAGACAAATCATACTCTCTTCGTAAAGATTTTCCTCTGGCTCAGGAGGGCTGGAAATCTCAACTTCTAGAGCATGGAATAGGAACAGGTATATACTTTCTTTTTGTTCACTTATACCAAAATAGGTATTTGCCAAGACTGCCATCATGCTTTCGGAACGTGCTAAGCAAAAAGGGCTTCTGTCGTGAGTGGCACACGTAGAGCAGCTTGATTGTTCTACGTGCGGAATCGACATCAAGAGATTTCGGAAGCATAATTTTTTGGTATTTGGGCAGCTGGTGATCGTTGGTCCTGGCGCCCTTCAAGTTACTAAAGGAAAGTGTTTGAAGTATTTTCCGTACGCTTTGTGTTGTCTCGTTCTTTTATCTCTTTCCTTTATACTTCCTGACAGCACTTATGTGGTTCGGGTTTTTTGCTCTTTGGTTTAGGAGGATTGGGACCTGAGTGAGTTAGCCTGTAGCTTTATTTAAGGAGTCACCGCTTTGTGTGGTGATGTGCACCGTCTGTAATGGCTACGTGGAACTCAAACTTTGAAGTTTTTTTTTCACCTAGCACATTCTTTCTTAAAGCGGAGTTGTTTTACCTGTAACTTTTCTCCTTTAAAAAACAGGCAGTAGTTTAAGACTCCAGTTATCTAGCACCCTTACTGCTGGTAAGAACTTTTACAGACAGCAATTCAACTACTGATAGTCCATCTGTTAACTACGTATCCTCCTATGTGAAATTATGTTTAAGATATTTAGCAGTAAGGGTGCATTCATTCTAACAGCAAATGTATAGTGTACTTCAATAGACCCAGTGCCTGACTTCACGAGGCTTAAGTTTAGTGAAGGGAAAGACAAAAGGAAGACATGGAGTAGGCTGGGAGTGGGAAGTCTGGGAAAGCTCTCCTGAGGCAAAGACTTTGAAGCTAAAACCTAGAGAGGAGACGACGAGGTAAAATGGGAGGGAAGAACTGTATAAGTAAAGGCAAAACCTTGAGCATGGACAATGTGCTGCAGTAAAGAAAGGCCAAGATGGTCAGAGTGAAACCATCCATTTGGCAGGACACAGGGAAGCCAGGAGACTCCACTGAGGCTGGGATATTCTTGCAGTGCTTTTCATAAAGCAGAAATGAAAAATTACCCACAGCAGAGGTCAGCAAACTATACTATCTGTAAAAGGCCAGATAGTATATCTTTAAGGTTTGTGGCCATGTTTGGTAGGCACTCAACTCTATTGCAAAGCAGCAAAAGATGATATATAAACAATTGGGTATAGCTGTTTCAATAAAACTTTATTTATGGGCACCAAAATTTGTTATCTATCTTTTAAATTTTTATTTATTGATTTTTTAGAAAGAGAGAGAAGGGGGAGAGAGAGAGAAACACTGACTTGTTGCTTCACTTACGCATCCATTGGGTGATTCCTGTATGTGTGCTGACCAGGGGTCAAACCTACAACTTTGGAAAGCTGGATGAGGCTCTAACCAACCGAGGAATATCTGGCCAGGACTTGAAATTTGGATGTCATGATAATTGTCATATACTATAAAATAGTATTCTTTTACCTTTTAAATATAGAATTTGTGCAATATATTTCTCTTGATTTGTATATTTTACCCATAACTTAACATCCTTTTTACAGGCTGATATAATCAAAATTATTTCTTTCGCCCAAATAGGAAAAATGAAAAATTGTAAACATTTGTAAGACAAAAAGATTAAAACGAGCCCTGGCTGGTGTAGCTCAGTGGATTGAGCACGGGCCTGCGAACCAAACGATCGTAGTTCGATTCCCAGTCAGGGCACATTCCTGGGTTGCAGGCCAATTCCCGGCAGGGGCCAGTTCCCATCAGGGGATGCACGAGAAGCAACCATACATTGATGTTTCTCTTCCTCTCTCCTTCCCTTCCCCTCTAAAAAGATAAATAAATAAAATATTTAAAAAAATTAAAAACGATGATGAAAATAAGGCCCTCCTCTCATTAGAAACAGTGTCTGTATAATATATGTTATCTGAAACAGAATTTCTTTATAGGTCAGGCACCTGTTTCTACAGTATCTTTATTCTGCCAGTTTTATTTCATTCCAGTCAGTCCCACCTCCTATGACAGATCAAAGGGATGATGGTCTTGATGGAAATCTGTTCTTTCCGATACCAGAAGTTAAGGGAGACACCAACCTGCTGGGACCAAGAAAACAGGGCCTGGCTCAGCAGCGCCAGCTAGTGGCTGGAAACAGAGGGGATGAGGTGCAGGGATGCCAGGCCAGGTGGGCCCTGTCAGGAAAGAGCAGCAATTGTATGTGAAGGGAAAACTGTGTTACAGAGTGAAATAGTTGCTCTTTTGACACTGTAAAAATTAATTAAATTAATTAAAAATTTAATTCTAGCATGCATTTTCTTAATTCTAGCCTGCATTTTCAGGCAAATAGTTCCTGCTATAGATATACTAATTGTTAGAGAAATTCTGCTTGAGGCTTGAGCTTTTGGCAAAGATTTGTAGGAGCCAAATTAGCAGGGGACAATGGACTGGGAACAATGAGATTTAGAGATTCCCCCACACCCCCTTCTTGGGATCCCTGTAGGCACTTAGATGTCTGAGATCTTCACACACCTCTTGCCCTACTATTCTCCCTCCCCCGACATAAAAGAAGCCTGAATGCTATGCTCTCTTAAGATAGATTTGAAAAAGCCCTAAGGCCTCCCATCTTCCTGAGCTGGTACCTTCTTGATCAATAAACTTTCCCTTACTCCAAACTCTGACATTTTGAATATTGGTCTTTGAAGCACTGGGAACATGTGCCTTGAATCAGTAATACTTACGCTTGTTCCATGCAGAGAGACCAGAATAGCAAAAGTGGTGTATAGAGAGAAGCTATGCAAAGTCCAGTGTTTATTTAGAGATTTCCCACTTTTCCGTGGATCCCTGTAGGCACCTAGATGTCTGAGGTCTTCTTTTTGGGAGAGTGGGTAACAAAGTCTGGTAGTAACTGCCACAAGGGTTATGACACTTGCCCTGCCTGTCTGTCTCCACTTTACACAGAGTCAGTCCGAGTTATGGGAGAGTGGTAGCAGGGTGAGGTCAAGCAGTGAGTTGTGCATTCTCCATATCTGAGTCTGAGCCCAAGGTGGGGACCTCTTACTCTGATTTACCTCACTACAAATTCGACTTGCGTCTGGGTGGTATGGAATGTGGGGCCTTCTCTGCGGATGCAGGCAGAGCAAAAGATGAGAAAAATGTTTCTACCAAGCCAGCAGCACCTGTCCACTCACATTCCAACACCATGGGAGACCAGGCCAGGCCTAGGGCTTTGCTGACATCAGGGCATTGGGCCTCAGGTCATCAAGTTTTAGGACCTCCCTATTTGTCTCCTTTGAATTCTGCTTTTCACAGGCATTTGGGACTTGGCTAAGGATCTAATTCTAGGGCCACGGAAGGTCTCTACACTTCAGCCTCCTAACCCAGAAGGCAAAAGTACTCTTCTTTTCACTTCCCCCACCACCCACAAACCTTTTAAAATGTGAAAACCGGCCTGGCTGGTATGGCTCAATGGATTGAGTGCTCACCTGCAAACCAAGGGGTCACCAGTTCAATTCCCAGTCAGGGCACATGGTAGGGTTGCAGGCCAGGTCTCCAGTTGGGGGTACATGAGAGGCAACCACACACTGATATTTTTCTCCCTCTCTTCCTCCCTTCCCCTCTCTCTAAAAAATAAATAAATCTAAAAAAAGATGTGAAAACCATCCTTGGGTTCTCAGGCAACAGCCAGAGAGCTATAGTTTACTGGGCCCCGGACTACAAATTCAAGAGCAAGAACAGCCTGGACAAACCAACTGTGGGATAGCTACACAATGGAATACTATGTACTCATTAAAATGTTGAAACAGGCGGTGTAGCTCAGTGGATTGAGCGTGGGCCTGCGAGCCACACAATCACGGTTCGATTCCCGGTCGGGGCACATGCCTGGGTTGCAGGCCACTTCCTGGTTCCTGGCGGGGAGTGCATGAGAGGCAACCATGCATTGATATTTCTCTCTCTCTCTCTCTCTCTCTCTCTCTCTCCTTCCCTTCCCCTCTAAGATAAATAAATAAAATCTTAATAAAAAATAAAAAATAAAATGTTGAAACAGCTTTCAGCTTTAGGCTTGAAAGGATGTAGGTGCAACTTTCTTCAGTCTTCCTGAATCTGGGTTTATCAGACACCTGCTACCTCTACCATGGTGCCACAGTTCGACCTCAGTGAGCTCAAAGTCATATACCTGAAGTGCACTGGCGGGGAAATCTGTGCTACATGTGCCCTGGCCCCCAAGATCAGGCCCCTGGGATGTCTCTAAAAAAGGTCAGTGATGACATCACCAAAACAGCCAGTGACTGGAAGGGTCTGAGAATTACAGTGAAACTGACCATTCAGCGGACACGCCCAGATTGAGGCAGTGCCTTCTGCCTCTGCCCTGATCATCACAGCCCTAACAAGACCACCATGAGACAGAAAGAAGAAGAAAAATTAAGCACAGTGGAAATATCACTTGTCATAAGTTTGTAAACACTGCCCAATATATGTGTCACCAATCTTTAGCTAGAGAGCTCTCCAGAACCATTGAAGAGATCCTGGGGACAGCCCAGTCTACGGGCTGCAATGTAGATGGCTGCCACCCTCATGATACCATAGGTGACATCAGCAGTGGTGCAGTGGAATGCCTAGCTAGTGAAGAACTGGAAAGGAAAATATTTCCATTAAAGATTATTTTATAACCACAATAAATAAATGTTGAAACAGAAGAATTTATGATAATGGTTCACTTCTATGGAGCACTTCTCCAGTGCCAGGCCCTGTATTAAGCACTTAAATGCATTAGCTCCTATAAACCAGTGAGGTAGGTGGTAGTATTATGTTCACTTTACAGGTAAGAAAACAGAAGCTCTGGGAGATCGAGATCACATAACTAGAAGGTACCAAGGAATGAGACTAGGTCTTTTGACAGGAATGCGTTGCTCTGATTGCATAGGGCACCCAAGAAAAATGCCCATTATAGTGAAATCTGTTAGTGAGGGAAGATTTGTTGGGGAAATGAAGCTTTTTTCCTTTCGTTTATCCATATTTTCTTATTAAAAATGGCCCTGGCTGGTGTAGCTCAGTGGACTGAGCATGGGCTTGTGAACCAGATGATCGGGGTTCGATTCCCAGTCAGGGCACATGCCTGGGTTGCAGGCCAGTTCCCAGCAGGGGATGCATGAGAGGCAACCATACATTGATATTTCTCTCCCTCTCTCCTTCCCTTCCCCTCTAAAGATAAATAAATAAAATCTAAGACTGGCCAAGAGGAAGGCGTAGGTGGAAACACTGCGCCTTCTCCCACAACCAAGTTTGAATACAACAAAGGTTTGGAGAACAAAGATGCATCCAAAGAACAGAAAATTGAACTATACGGAAGTCTGACAACAACCAACCATTCAACTGGACCAGTAAGAGGGGCAGAGCCAGCAGTGGAGTGGGGACAGGCAAGAAACATCCCCTGACCCCAGGTGCCCAGGCAGCCCCACGTCAGGCGGACCCAGTGAGGATGTGGGGTGGTGGGCTGGCTGCAGTCACACATTCGAGTGCAGATAAACCAGCAGAGAAGTGAGCAGTGAGACGGACCGAGTAGCCCCCAGCACCGAACCCAGCGGTGGCAGGTTGACCACGGTCGCATATTTGCGCGCAGTGGGGACCGTGCGGGCCCTGGCAGTGGTGGCGGGAGGCTGCAGAGGGGGGCCACCATTGCTTTCCTTTGACCCTGCCCCCACATACAGCATCACAACCCAGTGACTGGGTCGCCCCGCCCTGGTGAACACATAGGGCTCTGCTCCTCATACGTAACAGGCATGAACAGTCCAAAATATGGCTCAAGAAGAACTCAAAGCCCCAGAGCCGATAACTTTAGGAAATAGCGAACCTCTCAGATGCACAATTCAAAACACTGGTGATCAGGATGCTCACAGAACTGGTTGATTTTAGTCACAAATTAGAGGAACATATGAAGGCTAAACTAATTGAAATGAAGGGAGATGTACAGGAAACCAATAGTGAGGGAAGGGAAACTGGGACTCAAATCAATGCAGTGGACCAGAAGGAAGAAAAAACTGACCAAACAGACAAAAGTGAAGTTACAAGAATTGAAAAAAAATGAGGAGAGACTTAGGAATCTCCAGGACATCTTTAAACATTCCAACATCCAAATTACAGGGGTACCAGAAGGGGAAAAGGAAGAGCAACAAGTGGAAAACTTACTTGAACAAATAATAAAGGAGAACTTCCCCAATCTGGCAAAGTCAATAGACTTCCAGGAAGTCCAGGGAGTTCAGAGAGTCCCAAAGAAGTTGGACCCAAGAAGGAACACACCAAGACACATCATAATTACATCAGCCAAGATTAAAATGAAGGAGAGAATCCTAGAAGCAGCAAGAGATAAGGGGACAGTTACCTACAAAGGAGTTCCCATAAGACTGTCAGCGGATTTCTCAAAAGTGACTTTACAGGCAATAAGGAGCTGGAAGGAAGTATTCCAAGTCATGAAATCCAAAGACCTACATCCAAGACTGGTCTATTCAGCAAAGCTTTCATTTAGAATGGAAGGGCAGATAAAGTGCTTCTCAGATAAGGTCAAATTCAAGGAGTTCATCATCACCAAGCCCTTATTATATGAAATGTTAAAGGGACTTATCTAAGAAAAAGAAGATAAAAAATATTAACAGTGAAAGGACAGCAAACTCACAGTTACTAACAACCACACCTAAAACAAAAGCAAACCAAGAGGACAGCTAGATCAGGAGTGGAACCATAGAAATGAAGATCACATGGAGGGTTAGCAACAGGGGAGTGGGAGGAGGAGAAGGGGGGAGAAGGTACAGAAAATAGCATAGACAGTAGGTAGAAAATATATAGGGAGAGGGCAAGAATAGTAGAGGAAATATAGAATCTAAAGAACTTGAGACACGTGGTCATAAGCTAAAGGGGGGAATGGTGGGGAAGGGGTGTGCAGAGTGGAGGGGAATGAAGGGGGGGAATAGAACAACCGTAATGGTATAATCAATAAAATATATTAAAAAATAAAAATAAAATCTAAAAAAAATTTTAAAAATGTACATGAGCAAGTTAGAGAAATTATGAGGACATATAGTCACTGGAATACAAATGATGGAAAATAAAATCAGAGTCAGAAGGTCACATATTGTATGATTCCTTTTATAGGAAATGTCCTGAAACTGCATATCTATAGAAACAGAAAGTAGGATTAGTGGTTGTCCGGGGCTGGAGGTGGGGGCAGGAACTGACCACAAATGGGCATGAGGAATATTTTGGGGGCAAAGGAAATGTTCTAACACTATCTTATGGTGAGAGTTGTGTACTTAAAATGGGTGAATTTTATAGTATGTAAGTTATACTTTAATAACGTTTTTAAAAAATGAAAAATTTTAAAAATCAAAGCTGGAAGGAGAAAAGTTTGCATAATTGGGAGCCTAGGAATATAAAGTCAGTTTATGGAATAAGTTCTCTAATTTAGGAACTTGATCTTGGCAGATTTCCTGCACGCTGTGCTTCTATGTGTTAGCTGATGATGTCAGTGACTCCCTCATTCAAAATCCTTCAACAGCTCCTAACTAGCTTGAGTTAGCATCCTATAAGTCTCAATGGATCCACCACCATCTTTGTGCTCAGGGCTCCAGACACACTGGTCTTCTCTCTGTATCTTTGAAGTCACTACTTGTCTTGCCTCAGGACCTCCAGGAAGTTCTTTCCTCTGCCTGGAAATGCTGTTTCTCAACAGCATCTTCCCCATTCCCCTCTCCCAAATTGGCTAACTCCTCATTCTCCGTATCTCAGTTCAGATGTCACTTCCTCAGGTAGGCCCTCTTTGGTTAGCTCCTCACACTATTATACTTTTTCATAGCAAATGTACTTATCTGCAAAATATCATAATCATTATTAATGAATTAGTTGTAAACTTACTTGTTCAATATTTATATTCCCCAGCCAGAATGTCACATATGTGAAGGCAAGAAACCTGTCTGTATCTTGTATACCATTTGCATACTTGATATCCAGTATAGTACCTGACACATAGTAGGCATTCACTCCATACTTGTAGAACACCTGTATCTTGTATACCATTTGCATACTTGATATCCAGTATAGTACCTGACACATAGTAGGCATTCACTCCATACTTGTAGAACACTTCATAAGTACTTGTGTGTATGCAATTACATTGGCTACTACCTATTAAGCACCTACTGTGCCCTTGGATATGCAAATAGGAGTAAATGAAATAGCCTGCTTCTGTCCATTCTAGAGGTGACTATACTCTCCTAAGTAGGACAAAGATAATCTTCCTATTTTACAGGTAGTCGAAGATTGTATCACTTGTAAGGAAGAAGCAGAACCTTCTGAAACGGAAATGAAACTCCTTCTGATAAGATCATAGACTTGCAACAGGATGGGTTTACTGCAGGTGGGCGAGAGGAGGGGAGGTGGATCGGGGAAGTGGATCACGGAGATGGGTTTTGAGAGGCCATGAAGCTTTGGCATTTTGAAGGGTGGAGGGAAGAGGGTGTCAGTTTGTCAGAGGACAAGAGGAAGTTCCCATCCTTCAGATGGCTGGGCAAGTATGGCTCCTCTCTTAACACCAACCAAACATGGCCACTGATCTCCCTTCTGGTTCATATCTGGAATATTGGGATCAGTGACCACAGACAGGAAATGATGGTCACACAAAAATTGTGTTTCTATACACTTACAATCCAAAAAGGAATTTAAGACAATTCCATTTACAGTAATATCAAAGAGGATAAAATATTTAGGAATAAATTTAATCAAGGAGGTGAAACTTAACTGAGGAGGAGTGTAAGTTGTATACTAAAAACTATAAAACATTGCTGAAAGAAATTAAAGAAGACAAATAAATGGGAAGATGTTCCATGTTCATCAACTGGAAGGCTTAGTAGCATTAAGATGTCAATACTGGCCAAAGTGATTGGTGGATTCAATGCAATCTCCATAAAAATCCTTTTTTTTAAAACACTTTTTAAAACACTTTTTTTACAGAAATAGAAAAACCCATTCTAAAATTGAATCTCAAGGAACCTGGAATAGCTGAAACACTCTTGAAAAAGAATGAAGTTGCAAGAATACTCTTCCTGATTTCAATACTTACTAGAAAGTTACAGTAAGTAAAACAGTGTGGTAGTAATATAAATACAGACATGTAGACTAATGGAATAGAGTCCAGAAATAAACCCTGACATCAGATTTTTAAAAAATTAATTTAAAAAAATTTTAAAGTTTAAAAAAACTTTTAAAATTTAATTTTAGAGAGGGGAAGGGAGAGAGGGGGAATCATCAATGTGTGGTTGCCTCTCAAACACCACCTACTGGGGATCTGGTCCCCAAGCCAGGCATGTGCCCGGAGTCGAACCAGAGATCCTTTGGTTCACAGGCTGGTACCCAATCCACTGAGCCACATCAGCCAGGGCTATTTATTGATTTTTAGAGGAAGGGAGGGAGGGAGGAAGAGGAGAAACATCAATTTGTTGTTCCACTTATTTATGCACTCATTGGTTGTTTCTTGTATGTGCCCTGACCAGAGATTGAACCAGCAACCTTGATGCACTCAGCTGATACTCTTAACTAACTGAGCTATCAGAAACTAGGGCCTCCAGCTAGCATTTCTTGAGTGCTTACTACATTCCAGACATTATTCTAAGTCCTTTTGTATATTCTGTTTTTGTTTACCCTTCATAAATACCTATGAGTGAAGTATCATTACCATCTCCCTTTTACAGATGAAGAAACTGAGGCCGAGACAGAGACTGATCCAAGGTTACAGAGTCATCAGGATTTGAATCTTGTCCTCTCTGACTCCAAAACGAGACTTTTATTTTGGTCCTGGTGATGTACAGTGGGTAAGGAAGGAGCTGGGTTTGAGGAGGAGGTGGATTCACTTGATTGTATCTAGATTCATTCCAGACTTTTTTCCTTACACCCACTGGCAGAGCTTCCTCCTTTTCTCTCTTTGCCTCCTTTTCTGATTCAGTCTCCGTTAGTGGCTGCTGGCTCCTGAGAATGTGATACCAGAGGGTGGGGTAGGCTGTAGGGATGGGAAGGTAGACCCACAAGTGCAGGCAGTCCTTAATAAACAATTTTTTTGACTGCTCTCTATATGCCAGGCAGTGTTTAGAGGCTGTAGTCCTGTTGTGAATAAAACAGACCTTGTACCTGCTCTCAGGGATATTTCATTGCAGAGTGTATATGTGTGTGTGGGTGGGGGGTGAGGAGTGAGGGGTAGAGAGGGTAGGGTAGAAAGGTGGGGAAGTGGGGGAGGAGAGGGAAGTGAATACAAACCAGGAACAAGATAGGTCAGGTGTCATAGGATTATAAAGGAAATGTGTGAGAGTGACTAAGAGGAGACACACCTAAGACAGGGAGAACAGAAAAGGCCTGGCTTAGGAGCTAAGACATAAAGGGTGAGAAGGAGCAAGCTGAAGATCTGGAAGAAGAGCATTCCAGGATTCCATGGGGAAATGGCAAGGGCCAAGGCCATGAAATGTGTGTTTTGGAGGAAATTGGAGAAGTCTAGAGAGGCTGTGGCAGAGTGACAGAAACAAAAGAATTCAAGAGACAATCCCAGTGCCAGCTCACGTAGGGTCTTGTAGACCACGATGGGGGGTTGTGGGTTAATTCTAAGGAGAAGGAGGCCATTGGAGGAATCAAGAATGAAGACTGTGGGGTGGTGAACACACAATATAGTGTACAGATGATGTGTTATCAAATTGTGCACCTGAAACCTGTATAATTTTGTTAACCAGTGTTATCCCAATGAATTCAGTAAAAAGAAGGAAAAAAAAAGAATGAAGACTAGAAGGCAGCAGGACAGGAAGTGGGGAGACCAATTAGGACATTTTGGCTGTAACGTAACAGAGGCAGGTGATGATGGTGGTCCAGACCAAGTTGGGATTCAGACAGGTAGTATTAGAGGGATCTTGGGAGATGACTGAATGATGAGGGTGACACTCTTGGAGGTGAAGGAGACAAGAGGAGAAGCTGGTTTAGTGTTGGGGGCAGAGGACAGTCTAAGGAAAGGTAGGTACAGAAATTATGAATTTGGTTGTGGACGTGTTGAGTTTGCAGAGTCAGTGGCTGGCCAGGCAGCTGGCAACACTGTTCCAGGTTAGATGCAGATACCTGGCAGGAGAGGCCAGGGACTGCCACCTGGGAACCCACAGGCCATACTTCATCACAGATGGATAATGTTTGAAGGGTTGTTTTTATTGGTTATCAATATTTATAAATTCAGATATCAAGTAAACTCAGGATTTCTACCTCCTCTTCCAAACTGGATAGTCTGGCCACACAGGGCCAAGGTCCTGGGAAGGCCATTGCAGGCTGATAGAGGAGCTGCTCCCCCTCCAGACGGACTGGTTGGACCCCAGCAGGACGGCTGCAGATTCCACTCAAGGCCTGGTCCTAGCAGCACTAGAGTTTCAAACTCTGGAATGGGCAGAAGGTGGCACCCTACAAGAGGAAAAAATTGACCCGGCCCAGAGCCTGGACTGTGGACAGACCTTTGGGAGTGACAGCTCTGCGGCTTTTCAGCCATGTCACCAGGTGCCACTTAATTTCACTGAGCCTGCCTCGTGTTTTCTGGAAAATGGGGATAGCACTCCCTACTTGGAATTTCAGCTAGGGGAAAGTTCCTAGTGGCAGACACAGAGATGGGGCTCGAGCAATGCTAGTTTCTTTTCCCTTTAATCCGACAAAAAAATCCGAGTGGTTAGTACTGGCTCGACCACTTAGCAACTGTGCAAGCACAGTTTTCCTCTATATGAGATGGGAACACTACCTTAGTATATACCTTGTGGGGAATAAGTAAGTTAATATAAAATGTTTAAACTAGCATGGCACTTAGTACGTGTTAGCCATTATCGTTGATGCTGTTGCTGTCACTCAGCATGGAATAAATATGCTCAAGAGCCAGCAGAGCCACGGTTCTTGTACCTGACTGGCCATTGGAGTCATCTAGGGGCATTTTAGAAAATATTCATGTCTGGCTCTACTCTTAGAGATCCCACCTGACTTTATCTGGGATGGGCTTCTGGTATGGGTGTTTTATAAAATCTCCCCAAGTGATTTCTATGTGTAGCCAGGGATATTAGATCCACAGCGGAGGGGTCATTAGGAGCTTGGATTCTAAGTGCAAAGGCCTACGTTCAAATCCATCTAGGCCAATAAATAGATGCATGAACTTAGGAAGGAAAGTTCTTAACCTCTCATATTAAACTGGGTTAATAACAGGACCTGGGACATTGTATAAATTTAAAGTGCTTAAAGACTATACTTTCAGGGATCATTTCTATAGTTCATTAAAGTGCTTAGAGCAATGTCTGGCAGATAGCCAGCTCTTAGCAGGCCTAGGCATCACCACCCTTCAGTTTCCCTGCCATTTCCAAACTCACTGCAGCCACTGTGGGCCTATGCCCAGCTGAGACCCAGACTCTAGCCAAAAGGGGCCTAGGATGCCTTGAACACACTGGGGCCTCTCTTAACCCTGTCAGCTGCCACCAAAATTATATTTGGCCCTTCCACTGTTTGGCTTTTTTATTAACCCAAAATGAACAGAATTATCTTCCAAACAAAATTTGTCTGCTCAGATATCAGAGAGACTCCAAGAATGCTAGAAGGGAAGACAGACCAGACTGGCTATTCATCTGTCTCTCATATTAAAAAAAAAAAGATGATGACGAAGAGGAAAGAAAGAAGTAGAATTCTCTTCAGTGCTTAGGACACAGTGTTTAATAGGAAAAAAAAGTATAACATGGAATTGCACTGTCAAGATAATCTAGGTAAAGAAAAAAATGCATAGGAAAAAGATTGAAAGGAAATATGCTAAATGTTAAATAAAAGTGTTTTTTCTCTGCTTCTCCATCCTTTTATGCACTTTATAATTTTCTACAGTCAACATGTAATTAACAGAGAAAACAATTAAGTGGAAAAAATTAAAAGGAAAGCCTTCACATGACTTTTTCTCAAAATAATCACCTTATTGCTTTGTCTTAGTTCCTCCTTACTATCAAAAAATTTTAAAGAACTGTCTCCATTTGCTATTTTTGCCACTTCCTTTCCCATTTACTACTTCAGCTATCACAATCTGGCTTCCTCCTCAACCTCAGAGGTGACCCCACCCTGGAAAGATCAGGAATGACCCTTGTTTTTCCTCGCCAGATCTTTGCAGTATCTGACATTTTTGGTACCACGCTCTTCTTCTGGAAGCTCCCTAACTGCTCTCTGGGTTTCCTCTTTACTCTGTTCAGGGACCTAACCTCTCTGACTTTTGGTTGGTCCCTGCAGGTTCCTCAAATCTTAATGTTCCCCAAGTTTGGGCCTCTAGCCCCCTCCCTCTGTACACTCTTCTTGGATGGCCTCATCTACACTTGACCTCTGTGGTTCCATCCCAAATTCCAGTGCTGGCCTCTTGCTGGGTACAGGTCAATCCAACATCCTTCTGAACACCTTCATTTGAATGTCCCTCAAACACCTCAGACTTAACAAGTCCAAAGGGACTCATCTTTCTACTTTCCCTCAATCCCAACCAACTCTTCCTGCCTTGTTCTTTCACTGGGGGCGGGGGAATCCTTGTCACCCCCCCACACTTGGTTGGTCACCAACACTGGCTGCTTCAAATTTAGAACTGTGTCTAGAGTACACCAACACTGCTGATGCGTTCTGGCTCCCACCCTACATGAGGACTTTTCTCTCTCTTGACTGGTTGGTCATAGCAGTTTCCCCCACAGCTTTCTTTTCCTGGTCTTTCTCCTCTCTAGTCCATATCTTGTAATTTTTATGACCATTCACTTATTCATTCATTTGATCAACAAACATTAGCAGTGCACCAAACTCTGCTCCAAATACTATGTAGGGTAAATGATAAAGACACAACAGATAAATAAATCATCTAGGGGATTTTAAATGTGGCAATGTCTATGAAGGAAAGCAGAGGGATTAAAAGAAAATAACTAGGGCATAGGAGGGAAGTTCTCTCAGATGCAGTCTTTGCCTTGAAATATTCTCCCAAATGGACATAACAGGTGCACTGATGGAACCAGGGGCAGCAATGATAGAGAAAAATGTGGCTGGGGACCCTACTTTCAGCTGGGAGTCAGGGAAGGCACAGTGAGGGGTGGGGGGTAAAGGAGGGCAGGAAGATCATGTGTGGGGCCCGAGAGGGGAGTTTAGGTTTTTATTCTAAGTGCAATGGGAGGCTTCTAAAGGGTTTATAACAGGGAAGTCACATTAACTTTATCTCTTTAAGAGAGTACTCTAAACCCTGGCTGGTGTGGCTCAGTGGATTGAGCGCGGGCCTGCGAACCACACGATCGTGGTTCGATTCCCGGTCAGGGCACATGCCTGGGTTGCAGGCCAGTTTCCGGCAGGGGACATACCAGAGGCAACCATACATTGATATTTCTCTCCCTCTCTCCTTCCCTTCCCCTCTAAAGATAAATTTAAAAAAAGAGAGAGAGATTACTCTAAGTGCCTAAGGTGAATAGCATTTGGGGGTGGGGTGGACAGGGTTGCTCAGTACTGGGAAACTACTGCAGTGGTCCAGGCAAGTCCTGTGGGCTGGGGCTGGGGCTGGGTATTGGCAGTGCAGTCAGAGAGGACTTAAACCTCCCTTTGTTTATATCTCTAGGATAACACCTATCACATAGTACTGTCCTATAGGTTTACAATTCTGTCTCTGTAGAAGGTAGACTAACAGATTATGGAAGACAAGGTTGGGGTAAATGTTCAATGCATGATCAAAAGATACAAATGGCCCCTTTAGGAACAGTTCAAACGGGTGAAAAGTCCAGTCATGACCAAGCCTCATTATATTCAGAATCATCTACTAATGGGTGAGTCCTTGATCATAAGGAACACTAGCATGGGTACTAAGCCTCCTCACTGCATCCTGGAAACAGCTTTGAGAGGTGGGCACAGTCGGGGGGGAAAAAATCGTCTCTATTTGACAGGTGGAAAAAATCAAGGCTTAAGTGAGGAGTGGCAGGGCCAGGATATCCACAGCTGCTAAAGCTAAGCCTGGTATCAGCTTGTCTGACTGCGCCCCCCACCCGCCCCCCAATTCAGTTCTATTGTTTACTCCTGGGCTGCCTCACTTGTCCTTGAATCAAGAACTTGTAAAACTCCCTGTCACCTCAAGACAGAAGGAATAAAAAGCAGGGATACGATTCACAGGAGGCAAAATGGGGAAACAATTCTTCTCCCCCCTCAGAAAGTGTCTGCACACCACCACCTCATTTGTTCGTATAACCACTGCAACCATCTTAGTGGTTATAAACATGGATTCTGGAGAAACAAAGGGCCAAATTTAAATCCTCTTTGTGCCACTTACAGGTTATATGACCTTGAGGGATAAGTTAACTTCTTTTGGCTTCCTATTTATCTGTAAAATTGAATGAAAACTGGCTACTTATTAGTTCCCATGAGGATTATGAGACAAAAGCATCTTCCCCAAGACCTGGCCATTCAGAAAAGTCTTAATACTTGCTAATTATTATTACTGGTTCCAGGAATTTTCCTGATCACTTTTCATGCATCATCTCTTTTAAAACTCACATCATCATTTATGCTTTATGTGAAATAAAGGCTTAGAGCTGTTAAATAACTCCCACAAAGAAGTTAACACTTAGAACATAACAACCAGGAAAGCTTAGCGACTATGCATGGGTCAGAGAATGTAAGCAGCTCGCTCTAAGGACTCGTGACCAACTACTGCTCTATACTCAATCAGATCTAATCCCAAATTGATAGTTGTCTCATAACTTTTGGAGGTCTAGTAAGATGTAAGCTTTAGAAAATAGGATTTGGAATGTAAAGGGAGCAGAGTCCTCCAGAGGAGTCGAGAGACAATGCCTATGCACGCGCCTGTGGATGAGGTGATTCTTTAATTTAGGCTTAATTTCCTCATCCATGAAATAAAGGGAAAAGAGTTATTACGGTCCCTAGCGTCCTTCCTAACACTGACATTCCAGAGCAGAAGACCCCTACTTAGGTAATTGTTTACTCAAACCCTCCGGCGGAGCTTCATCCTCCGCGGGGTCGGCAATAAGGACGCGTCCCCTTTAAGGCGCCAGCTCGCCAGCGGCGGCGGCCGGAAGTGTTGAAGTCCGGCCTGGCGGCGACGGTGGCGGTAGCAGCCGTGGCGGCCTCTGCGCATGCTCCGTAGCCCGCCCGCCCTGGCCGCTCGCCGCCCGCCCGACGGAGACGGTGAGGAGGGGGAGGGGTGGGCGCGCGGGCGCGGGGTGGGGTGGGGGCGGGGGGGCGGACGCGGGGGCCGCGCGGCGGCCGGCGAGGGCGGGCGGGCGCACAGGGGGCGGGGGGCTGCTGCCTCCGCGGGCGCCTCCCCACGCCCTGTGCGTGCCGCCGCCGCCGCCGGGGAGCGAGCGGACGTCGCGGCGCCGCGGGGGGGTGGGGGGACGCTGCCGCTGGGTCCGCCCGAGCAGCCGGGCCACCCCCAGCGCGGCCTGCCGGGTTGCCCGACTCGGCCCCCGGCCGAGGGCGGCGGGGGCCGGGGAGCCCGGCACTGGGGGGGGGGCGGCGCCCCCGGGCCGAGGGGCCCGGAAGTCCTCGGCTGAGGGGCCAGGAGGGGCAGGAGCGACTCCTGACTGAGGAGGCCCTGACGCCCGGGACCCTGGCGAGGGGTCTGGGGATCCTGGAGTGTCCCCAGAGGCGGGGTCTGGGGAGTGCCAGGCCCTTCGCTGAAGAGCTGGGGCGAGGCCTGGGTCGTGCTGGGTTGGGGGGCGGTGCAGAAGGGGGCAGGGGAGCCCGGATGCCGAGCCGGGAGGAGACCCTCGGAGCCTTGGCGGGAGAGCAAGAGCAGAGAGGGGCTTTTGCCGAGGAAAGGCGGGCCCGAGCTTCACCTGAGGAGAGGCCTCTGCCTTTCGGCCCAGGGAAAAGAGGCAGGGGCTTTTCCAGAGGCGTGGCGACAGGGCTGGGTGGTGGGAGCAGGGGACGAGGGAGGGCTCCAAGAGATGCCCTCGGGCCCTGCCTTCCTGTAGATGAGGGCCGGTGGGGGACGCCGCGGAGCCTCCCGAAGTAGGAGTGAGAGAGGTCCCAACCTGTGACGGAGCCAGAGGCTCCGAATACCTCCTGACGGAAAGGCCGAGGACGGGGGAATCCGGGGTGTCGCGGCGGGGAGACCCAAGTTTCTGAGGGCCGGAGAGAGGCCGTTTGAGGGGAAGGCGCCCAGACTACCCTTCCTCTCTGAAATGGGGAGTTCAGCACGTGTCGTCTCGGGTAGATGAGGGCAGGATCCGACCCGGGCGTCCTGGGGAGGACCCCACCGGCCTGGGGATGAAGGCGTGTTCGAAGGAGGCCCGAGGTGCCCTCTGGAGTTAGGGAGAAATCTCGAAACCACGCCGTGTGGCAGATACGAAAGGGGCTGCGACTGGGGTCTGTTTCGGAGAAGCAGGAAGTGGGGTTTTTCTCCACCTGGGCGATCACAAAAAGGGACGAACAGGTCATTCTAGTCTTCTCAGAGGGCTCCCCCTACACTTTGTGGGTTTGCTAATGGTTATTGAGGTGCTTTTGGGGGGGACTTTTTCATTAAGTGGATAATCCCCTAATTTGGTAGCCTCTTATCAGTTATGTATATTTAATGTCTACTGACAAGATGACTATTTCATTAATCAACTTTATGTTCAACAAACATATCCAATAGCAAACTTGTACACACCTCCCTTGCTTTAGTTTGAGCGCTGTTTTGGTCTTGTTCTAAGCAGAAGCCCCTTACACTGTGATAGGATGACTCTTCAAAGAATGCTTTTATTCTGTTGCTTCCCCAGACTTCTGCCTAGTGGTCTCCAGTAGTGACTTCTGAACTTCATTCGCTCTGGCTCTTTCCCGCACGGTGGTCCTGTGTGGCCTTCTGTTGGCTGCACTTCCATTCCATAGCGCTCTGGATCACCTACTAAACACATGAGAAGGAATAAAGAAGGAAAAAAATCAAGGAGTTTTGGCCTCGAGTTTTAACTTAAAAACTTAAGAATAGACTACACAGTCTACAAAAATTACAATACAGTGTGCAATACACAAACACATTTTAGGGTTAGAAAAGTTCAGGATATCTGCTATTTTTTTAAAAATTGTTTTAAGAGGAAGAGAGGGAGCAGGGGCAGAGAAACACTGTTTTTTTTTTCCTTCCACTTATTCAAGCATTCATTGGTTGACTCTTGTATGTGTCCTCAACCTTGGGGTATCAGGGTGATGCTCCAACCAACTGAACTTCTGGGCCAGGGCAGGATGTCTGGTATTTCTGTCATTCCTCATTAACTTCCATCTGCCATGTCCCTGTTATCATATGACACTCACACTTATACTTTGCCATGTTTTAAACAGTTTTCAGGACAAAAAAATTAATCTAGAGTAGGTCAGATATCATTTCTTTAGTTTTTCAATAGCATTTGTAAGCAGTCATGAATTTGCTTTCAATGTGTCTTTTATCTTTGAAAATAACTACAAAATTATTTTAACTTTTCACATAAATTTGGCATCTTTTTTTAATGTATTCCCTTAGAATTATAAGGAGTGTTGTGTGATTCCACAATTAATACTCTGAGGCCCTTTTCATAAAAATACCCAAAGGATCAACTAACTCTTGCCTCAGGAGTTTTTGTTGATATGAACAAGAGTCACTTTTCAGTTTACACTCAGCTCAAAGAGATGACCTTGCAGTTAGCCAGTGTAGTCCAAAGAGGTAGTTTCGGGTTACTTGCTAGGAATATGGTATTTAGGGTAATAAGAGATTCGATCCAAACTGGCTTCTCTAAAGAATGTCAACATGGCGTTCTTCTCCAAGTTGACTGAATCAGACCTATGTCTCTGACACTGAGAGACATATTGTGGATAATTTTAATTATCTTCTTTGATAAACTCTCAGAAAGTTAGAGAAACAGCCAGAACATTCCTCTTGGGTGCCAAGATGTGGGAGGGGTAAGGAATAAAATATGAGTTTCTATTGAGGAAAGTATTAATCAAGTTGTTAGTCAGCCACTTATTCAGAGTGTTCTAGAGAGGACTTAACCACAGAGTAGAAGGTTGAAACTAGTAGCATTTTTCTAATTCTGCTTCTCTAACCCATTAATTGACTTAAACTGTTAATTTTTAAACATCTAACCCTCCTTTTTGGGATAATAACTTCTGTAAGCTTGATACATGCTAAGATATTACATCTTTTTAAAAAGATTTTATTTACCTTTAGAGAGAAGGGAAGGGAGGAGAGAGGGAGAGAAACATGTATGTATGAGAGAAACATGGATAGGTCGCCTCTCGCAAGCCCCCCCCCCCCCAAGCTCCCAACAGGGGGCCCGGCCTGTGCTCTGACCAGCAATTGAACCATTGACCTTTTGGTTTGCAGATGATGCTCAACCCACTGAGCCACACCGGTCAGGGCAGGTATTACATCTTTTAAATTTATTAAATATGTAATAGTAACATAGTGCTTCAAAAAATGTGGCCAACAAATGTTGTGATTATTTTAATTTGCCCTACATTTTTATAGATTAAGCTTTGACGATATCTATTGGTTCAGTTATTTAAGGACTTGATAGTATACATATGCTTCATCATATATCTCTTTTTGGCTTTTTCTGGACTCATAGGACCTAATTTTTTTTTTGTTATACTGCTAGAAGCCACCCAAACCATCGATTCTTTCTTTTTTAGAATTGTTCAATTGCAGCTGTCCCAATTCTCCCCCACTCCATTACTCTCCCCTGCCCTGTCCACCCCACTCCACCACTTCCACAGTCAATCCCCACCCTGTTGTCCTTGGGTCCTTTGTACATGCGATTCTCTTATTTTTTTCTTTCTAGTTTTAAAACCTTTAATTTACTTGGGGGTAGGATTGAGGGTGAGGGTGGGTAAGGCAAAGGAAAGTGGTGGTGGGAAAATGGAGACAACTGTATTCGAACATTAATAAAAATATTTTAAAACTAAACCTTCAATTTACAAAAGTTTGAATTGTATCCTGTTTTATCTTGCGGTTACTTTTCCCCTCTAGTATGTGACAGTACCATGCATCTCTTTCTCTTCTGTAGTTCCTTAAGAGCAAATACTGCCTTCTTTCTTTCTTTCTTTCTTTCTTTCTTTCTTTCTTTCTTTCTTTCTTTCTTTCTTTCTTTCTTTTTAAAGATTTTATTTATTTTTATAGTGAGGGGAAGGAAGGGAGAAAAAGGGCAAGTGAAACATCAATGTGTGGTTGTCTCTTGTACACCCTCTACTGGGGACAGGGCCTGCAACCTAGGTATGTGCCGTGACTGGGAATTGAACCAGCAACACTTTGGTTCACAGGCCCGCACTCAATCCACTGAACTACACCAGTNCTTGCTTGCTTTCTTTCTTTTTTTTTAAAGATTTTATTTATTTTTATAGTGAGGGGAAGGAAGGGAGAAAAAGGGCAAGTGAAACATCAATGTGTGGTTGTCTCTTGTACACCCTCTACTGGGGACAGGGCCTGCAACCTAGGTATGTGCCGTGACTGGGAATTGAACCAGCAACACTTTGGTTCACAGGCCCGCACTCAATCCACTGAACTACACCAGTCAGGGCCAGATACTGCCCTTTTTCATGTGCAAGGAGCCTAACTCTGCCAGATATGGAGTAGAAACTCAGTAAATAATTTGTTGAACTAGCCATACTGATGGACAATAAACCAGGCAGCTTAGCTTAGCTACCTAAGTAAATCTATCCCCTAAGTTAGACATGTAGAAAAATTTAGAAGTCTTTTAGGGTAAGCTGAATCATTAATTGCACAAAAATTTATTACATTTCTGCTATTTGCCAGATTGCCTTAGGAAGTTTAGATAGATGAGAGTCAGATATTTGAAAGCTATTATACTCTTATGTCCTAGGCAGTAAGCTAGGCACAGGGAAGTTGTTGAAAAAGAAAAGCAATCCTTACTTTCCCAGAATGTTGTCTGGTGGGGAGAGGCTGACAAAATGGGATAATCATTGTGACAAGGGTGCTGCAGGCACTAAAGGAGGAAAGACATAAACTCAAATCTAGTCAAGAAAGTCACCAAAAGCCTCTCCAAGGAAGTGATGTTTTAAGTAAGTCACAAGAATTTAGCAGTAACTAGCCAAAGAGGAAGAAAAAGAATTTCAGGTAGAGGAAATAAGTGTAAAGGCTCAGGTGAGAAAATGGTGGTATGTTTGAGAAATTGGGAAAAATTCAATGATAGCAGCCCACATTGTGAGAGGAAGAACTATGAGAAATGAGGCTAGCAGGATGGGCAAAGGACAGATTTGGAGGATTTTGTAAGCCATGTTAAAGTGTTTGCGTGTTATTCTAACAGCAGAGGTAATCCACTGAAGAATATTTAAACAGGGAAATGGCTTGTGGCCTTTAGTAAGATCACTGTGTCTGCAGATAATGATTTGGAGAGCAAGACCAGAGTTTAGGATACTAATGAGACACACCTGGAAAAATAGAGCTAACTGGTGGCTCAGAATATGGTGATGGCAGCACAGATGGAGAATGGGAGATGGTTAAGAGATATATAGGTGATAGAATGGGTAGGATTTGGTAGTTGATTGGCTTTAGAAAGAGAAAAAAAGGAGTCAAAATAACTTCTGCTCTGACTAGCGTGGTTCAGTTGGTTGGGCATTGTCCCAAAGCAAAAGGTTGTCCATTGGATTCCTGGTGAGGGTACATGCTTGGGTTGCAGTTTGATCCCTGGTAGGTGGGTGTATGAGAGGCAACTGATTGATATCTCTAACTTTGATGTTTCTGTCCCTTTCTCTCTTCCTTACTCTCTCTGTAAAAATAAATAAATAAAAATATTAAAAAAATAATAACTCTAGCCCTGGCTGGTATAGCTCAGTGGTTTGAGCAGAGGCTGATGAACTAAAGGGTTGCCACTTCAATGTGTCCCAGTGGACACATTCCTGGGTTGTGGGCCAGGTCTCCAGTAGGGGATGTGCAAGAGACAACCACACATTGATGTTTCTCTCCCTCTATTTCTCCTTCCCTTCCCCTCTTTCTAAAAATAAATAAATAAATAAATAAACAAATAAATAAATAAAATCTTTAAAAATAAATAAATAAATAGTAACTCCATTTCTGGCTTAAGAAAATGGGTAGAGGCTAGTGCCATTGCTGAGGCAGGAAACAGGAGCAGGTTGAGAGGGAACATGAGTTCCTTTTAAGGTGCCTACAAGATATTTTAAGAGAATCTTGGATATAGAAAGTGTAAATTCACGTATAAAGCTTGTGAGAATCATAAAGGACAGAAGTATAAGTCAGACATAAGGAATTTTAAGTAGGTCAAATACAAAAATCGATTGAGCTAAGCTATGTCAGTGCCTATGATGAGCAGATCTGTGACAGATAAAAAAATATTTGGATAAGTACCACTTGTCCTGACCGAGAGTACAGTATAGTAATGAATGAAGATAGATATCTGTTCAGTTAATTGCAGTACAGAGCTCAGTGTGATAAATGCTGGAGGACAGCTACAAACCAAGTATTGGGGTAATGCTGAAAAGAAAATAAATGGTTTGGCAATGGCTGTGTGGAGGAGTGGGCTTTGAACTGGGCCTGAGAGGAGGAGATGAGGGAGAAAGGAGTTTAAGGCTTAAGGAATAACAACATACAGAAACCTGAAAGTACATATTATATGTTCAGAATACAGTGGGTGGTTGGTGTGGCTGTAGTTTAAGATTCTTGGGTTATTATAGTTACAGATAAGACTGGAAAAGTATTTTGAGGCCAAACAGGGTTATGGCTTAACCCTGGAATGTTATGCTTAAGTATGTGTATTAAAGGCAAATGAGTGCTGTGGCAGAGCTGAGATACAGTTTCAGTCATCTGACTGCCAGTTATATGTTCATATTTGCATCCGTTGTGTGTTTATTCCATTCAGTACAGGCCTAGTCATTTTCACATACTTATCTAAGTAAATGTAATGCTGTTATTTCTACTCTCTTTAGTGACTCCCTCTTTCCTTTTCATTTGTGAAGACTAACACTGCAGAATATCCTGTGGCCTTCTGAGTTTTCATTAAAATTGGGACAATGCTTTGAGTTACTTTAATTTTTTTAATGATTATATTTATTTATTTATAGAGAAAGGAGAAGGGAGGGAGAAAGAGAGGGTGAGAAATATCAATGTGTGGTTGCCTCTGGTGCACCCCAAACTGGGGACCTGACCGGCAACTAGGCATGTGCCCCTGACTGGTAACTGAACTAGCGACCTTTTTGGTTTGCAAGCCAGTGCACAATCCACTGAGCCACACCAGCCCGGGCACTTTGAGTTACTTTAGAGTT
Organism: Sturnira hondurensis; assembly: GCF_014824575.4. Taxonomy (NCBI): domain Eukaryota; kingdom Metazoa; phylum Chordata; class Mammalia; order Chiroptera; family Phyllostomidae; genus Sturnira; species Sturnira hondurensis. The sequence goes on from NW_028082147.1 coordinate 694,616, forward strand.
GAAGAGGATGTAGTGCTGGACACTGGTTTCCTCACAAGCTCTGCAAGGGAGAGGTCAGGTGAAATCATTTCTCCATTTAGTCTGAAGCAGAAAGGTATTAAGTTCTAGAGGTCTTGTTACAATTTGATGCAAGTCATCTTTTTCTTCCCAATCAGCTAAGTTAGTCAGCAGATATTTATTAAGTACTCACAAACGACAGAACAGTTAATGAGATGTAATAGCTGGTTGCAAAGAAAATGGATTCCTATTCTGTAGGAGCTTACTCTTTGGGATAGAACTAGTGGTATGCTACATACCAGCTCTCTAGGGAAAAAATACCCTGATTTGTAGTGCTTGCCAATTTCCTTGGTGTGTATACTCCTAGCATCAATGATTTTAAGCTAGCAACTTGATGTCACTAAAGTTGGATTTGGGAAGTGATGTACACAATTGGTTCTTAGGAGCTGGTAGAGCTGGTAGAGCACACCATTGGATGAATCACTGACACCAAGAAAACCTATGATAGTAAGTGAATACTGAGGCATTTCTGGAAAGATCAGAGCCTATGTTAGAACCATTTCACATTCCCATCCTTTTCAGAGGACCATGATCTCCAGGGTGTCCTTGGATTTGGGTAGTTATTATCGTAGTGTTCTTCTCTTGTGGTTGCCATCTTTTCAAACTAGATGAAGTTACTGGTGCTTCTTGTTTCTGACAGCAGTTTCAGCTATCTGACTTCATGTGAAAGATGGCTAATGCGGAAGTGAGTGTCCCAGTGGGGGATGTGGTTGTGGTACCCACTGAAGGAAATGAAGGGGAGAACCCTGAAGACACTAAAACCCAAGTGATCTTGCAGTTACAGCCTGTGCAACAAGGGTAAGTGACTAAAGATATGGATATTCTAAAATACTTGGGAGGTTTAAAGAGTGGGGAAATTATAACTTGATGGCTGTTTATCACAATGGAACATTCAACATTAATCTTAGAGCTGGCTAGGTTTTCATCTTCATAATAACATGTTGAGTGCTATATTTGTCATTTCAATACTTATTACAACAATTAGCTGTTTCCTTGTATCTTCTCCTCATCTTCACTGTGAGCTCCTTGAGGGTAAGTTACATGGCTCCCTCATTTTATTTATCCACACTATTTAGCATGGTATCTTCATACATGTTTACCAAAAGACAGTGTAGTTAGAATCAGAAGAGATTAGGCAAGGCAACTATAAAAGTATTCCTACAAAAACCTCTCTGGACTGTCATGGGTGCACAAATTATCAACCTTAGTCTATCAAAAATAATATATAAACTACCTCCTATTATACAATGTATTATAAACATATTGGAAGAAATACAGCACTTGGTTCCCACTATCATGGAACTTTGCAGTCTAGTTGTACAAACTGAGAAAAGATTATATATATATATATGTATATATATATATATATAGAGAGAGAGAGAGAGAGAGAGATCACTTATATGGCAAAATCTAACAAGTGCTGAATGGCATGATTAGGAAGTACTCTCAATTCAGGGGACCTCTGAATTTGAAAAAAGAGATAAATTTTAAAAAATGGTTTGTGGTCTTAAAGGTTAAGTAAGAATTGCATCTACAAAGAGAACTGAGGGATAGTTATTTTACCTTGGGGAATGTATGAGTCTTCATATGATTAGAAATGTTCTTGGGCAAACATATAATCGAATCCTAATCTACTAAGTAATGTACCTTGTTTAAACACTTCTGGAAAAACAACCAATGTTTTTGGTAATTCTAAAAACATTTTAGAATAGAAAATTTCAAATTTACACAAAAATAAAGAAAATTATAATGTAAGCACCCATCACCCAGCTTCAGCAATTATCAGCACATGGCCAATCTTACTCATCTCTACATCCACCTACTCCTGAATTTTTTTGAGGCAAATCTCAGACATTAATATGTATCTGTAAGGTAAGCACTTTTTAGCTTTAAAAATATAACCACAGTTTGCTGATATTTTTGAATATTGTTAAGCATGAGGAAATATTTAAGATTTATAAGGGAAAGGTGATATATGATAAATCCTGACATAGAGATAATAGAGCAATTTAAATTTTTATCGGCACCAAAGGATTGTGCATACTTATTCATATTCACTTGTGTGGGAATTTCATTTGTCACACACACACATACTCGTAGTTGTGATCCCTTGGTACATAAAGAAGGATTAAGGAGTAGGTCCTTCGGTTGTTGCCAGCTTTATTTTTCTCATGGAGTCATTATTTCTTTTACCTTTCCAAAGTGCTCCAGGGAGCTTTTGAGAGCTTGCTCCCCAGCATGCTGTCAATTTGGCTCAAATAAATTCTTTTTATTTTATTTTATTTTTTATTTTTTTACTTCTTTTTAATTTTTAGAATATTTTTATTTTTCTCAAACCCTTGTGTCGAGAACTGACTTTCAGTAGATTGCAGTGAGGGAACCGCTCTGCTACGTATGAAATCCCAGCCTAGAAGCAGGTTGTGTACCAATGATTTAGTGCCAGGTTCCGTAAGGGGGCGGCCTCTTTTCCAGCCATGCTAAATTCTTATAAAAAATTTTTTCTAAAGTGCTCCAGTTGTCACTTGCCTTATCCCTAGCAAAGACAGAAAAAGCTTCTCTGTTGCTTAGAGAATTAATTCTTTTGAAGATTTTGTTCCACTTGTTTTTCTTTTGCCTGTCTCTTATTTTCCAAATGATATTGCCTTTTTTGGAAACTTCTCATTACTTGATCAGAGATAGGCATCTTTGTACAACATATATTGACTTCCAAATCCACTATTTACAACTGAATTTAGTATATGAACTTGTGGATGAACATTTTGAGGTACTGCATTTTGAGATGCCTGTCAATTGGTGCTCATTTGATTTCTGTAATTGTTTTTTAATTATTTGAATATTTTATTGTGCTTTAGCCTCATTTTATAAAAATGAGTGGGAACAAAAACTCTGATACTAGTGAAGTACTGGTCTCATAAGTTTATCTTATTTATTTATTTAGGGAAGGGGAGAGAGAGAGAGAGGCAGAGATAGACATCAATTTGTTGTTCCCCTTTTTATTCATTCTTTGGGTATTCTTGTATGTGCTCTGATCAGGGATTGAACCTGAAACCTTGGTGTGTCCTAATGACACCCTAACCATCTGAGTTACCCAGCCAGGGCTAGGTCTCATAAGTTTCATACACTTGAGACAAAGACGGAAATCATCAGGTGTCAGTCTCGGGCCTCAGTCACACTTAACCTAATTGGCATCAGGTTCAAATATGAAGGAAAGAAACAGTCAAAGAACTTGTATGAATTATTGGGACTATGTTGGTAAAGATTATATGCAAAAGGCAAGAAATAGGCCCTGGCTGTGATGGTAAGTTGGTTTGAGCATCAGGCATCAGCCGAAAACACCAAGGTTGGGGGTCTAGTGTAATTCCCAGGTTTCTGTCTTATGCTTCAGTGTCCTGGGTGATGCCATCAACAAAGATGAGGAGTAAAGGAAAAAGCATAGTTTTGGAGATAAGAAAGGGAAGACAACTTGCTTAACTTAGACATAATGAATTGAACAATGTCCTATGGGACATCCAAATATCTTTATTTATTTAGCAGTTAACTGCCCTGATGTGAAATTCAGAAAGGAGGTCAGTGCTAGAGGTGTCACTATGGGGGTGAATAATCACTGATGCAAAGGAGATTGTTTAAACAGTGCTTTCAAATAACAAGATGCAATAATGAATACATTAGATTTATTATAGGAATTAAAGGACATCACTGTATCATATTAGGTTATCTGAGCCCATTCCTTACAAAGTAGAAACATTTTAGAAAGACTCCTTCATGAAGTGGTACCTCTAGTTACTGCTAGTTACCTTGGGCATAGTCTGTCTCTTAATTTTTTAGTAGCCTCTGCTCATGTCAACGGTTTAGTTATGGGGCCTTAACAATGCTGTGTCATAATGTGTGTCAACTGTAATTGAAAAAAAATGTTTAAAAGTGATTTAAAAAATAAACCTGGCTGGTGTAGCTCAGTGGATTGAGTGCGGGCCTGCGAACCACATGATCGCGGTTCAATTCCCAGTCGGGGCACATGCCTGGGTTGCAGGCCAGTTCCCAGCAGGGGACCCATGAGAGGCAACCACTCATTGATATTTCTCTCCTTCTCTCCTTCCCTGTAAAGATAAATGAATAAAATCTTTTACTTTATTTTATTTTTTTAGTTTTTTTAAAAGATTTTATTCATTTATCTTTAGAGGGGAAGGGAAGGAGAGAAGGAGAGAAATATCAATGTATGGTTGCCTCTCGTGAGTCCCCTGCTGAGAACTGGCCTGCAACCCAGGCATGTGCCCCGACTGGGAATCGAACTGCGATCATGTGGTTAAAATAAATAAATAAATATATATATATTAAAGCCCTGGCTGGTGTGGCTCAGTTGGTTGGAGCATCATCCCATAAACCAAAATGCTGCAGGTATGATTCCTGGTAAGGGCACATGCCAGGGTTGCGTGTTTGATCCCTGATTAGTGTGCTTCCGGGAGGCAGCTGATAGATGTTTCTCTCATGTACATGTTTCTCTCTGTCTTTCTCTCGCTCCCTTCCCCTCTCTCTAGAATCAATAAATTAAAAAAAATTGTTTACAACTTTAAACCTACTTTTTAAAAAGATTTTATTCATTTATTTTTAGAGAGAGGGAAAGGAAGAGAGAAAGAGAAACATCAATGTGTGGTTGCCCCCTCACACGCCCCCTACTGGGGACCTGGCCTAAACCCAGGCATGTGCCCTGACTGGAAATCAAACCAGCAACCCTTTGGTTTGCAGGCCAGGACTTAATCCACTGAGCCATACCAGCCAGGGCTAAATTTTTCTTTTTAATACTAAAGTGCTTGCCCTGGCCAGGTGGTTGGGGTGTTGTCCCATACACCAAAAGGGTTGCAGGTCTGATTCTTAGTCAGGGCACATACCTGGGTTGTAGGTTCAATACTGGGGGGTCAGTGTGTGTGTGGGAGGTGGCAGATTGATGTTTCTCTCTCACATTGATGTCTTTTCTCTCTCTCACACTTTTTCTCTCTCTCCAAAATGAGCATATCCTTGGGTGAGGATTAAAAAATAAAAAAATGCTAAAGTGCTTAAAAATGCTTTAGTGTCTAGATTCCAACAAGGGTCATCAGCTTCTCTGATCAGCATTGCTTCTTGTCTTAAACTGTCCAACAGTATTACTTTGTAGTCTCGATAAGGTAATTCTATAATACAACTTAATCTTATGCTTGAAGCAATACTTTATGTCATGAGCTTTTAAAGTTATGAAGGGAAAAGTCTGCTGTAAAATACAGTAGCAAGAGGAACTTTCCATTGAGGTGAGGAAAATTGTTAATTTATTTCCATGGTAATAGCTGCTAAGCAGTTATGGGCAACTTAGAGTTTAAAAATAATGGGGAACTAGTCAAAGCAGTAATGTACAGTTGTAAACTATATTTGTTTTATTCCTTTTGAGATAGATTAAAAGAATTCTTAACCCCCCTGCTGTGAATATTAATTTTTTCATGATTTATGTAGTTTGTTTATCGATGGACACTTTTACAACAGGATTTATGAAGCCGGGTCTGAGAACAACACAGCAGTTGTGGCAGTAGAGACTCACACGATACACAAAATTGAAGAAGGGATTGGTAAGTCTTATTGATAATCTAGTACATTTGACCTTAATTTCCTTGGTTGGAATTTCTTCCCTTTGTGACTTTTTCTTTTTCTTTTTTTAAATTTTCTCTTTTTTTTTAAAGATTTTATTTATTTATCTTTAGAGGGGAAGGGAAGGAGAGAGGGAGAGAAACATCAATGTATGGTTGCCTTTTGTGCGTCCCCTGCTGGGAGTTGGCCTGCAGGGAACTGGCCTGCAACCCAGGCATGTGCCCTCAATGGGAATCGAACCGCGATCGTCTGAGTCGCAGGCCCACGCCCTTTGTGCCTTTTTCATCCTACTTAGTATGCCCTGTTAATACTGTTAATCGATTTGATGATGGCATATATAGAGATACCAGTGATTAAGGTGCTAGGGCTGTCAGCTGATTGTTGAACATCAATTTGCTAGGGTTGTGGAAAAGATTTTTTATCTATTAAAGTCCCACAAAGAAATTAGAGCCTCAAGGTTGATTCTTGTCATTAGGAAAGTTGTTGGTGAAGACTGATGAGGTGTTCACTGATAGACAGTCAGTGGAAAGAAACTTTGAAATTAGACAAACGAATTTAAAGCCTACTTTCCCATTTCGCTATGTGTCCTTGGGGGTATTACTTTTACCTTTTGGAGTCCCACATACAACATGTAAAACATAGAAAACAATCGCTGCTTCCCAAGATTATTGCAAGAACAAAATAAGATTAAGTGCATCAAAGCATATAGCACAGAGACTGTTGCATAGTGGGAGTTCAGTGAAAGAGCTGTCATGCCTAACTTCTTCCAGAGGGTTTCTAAACAACACCAGCCAGTGTATACTGTTAGCCCTTGAGAGGAACCAGGAGACTAAAGATTTTGAATTGAGATTTGGGGAAGAGTGTTCAATAAATAACTGTTTTGTTTTGTTTTTTTCATTTTTAGATGCAAGTACTATAGAAGCAAATGAGGATATGGAAATTGCTTACCCCATAACTTGTGGGGAGAGCAAAGCCATTCTTCTTTGGAAGAAGTTTGTATGTCCCGGAATAAATGTAAAGTGTGTCAAGGTAATTGTCTTTTCTCCTTGCTGGAACCTACTTTGGGGCTCTTTGTTTTCGAAGGGCATGGTTCCAGTGCCTCTTTCTTCTACTGTATCAGTATTTTTAATTTTGTGGCTATAGTCCTATTGTATCATAGTAGACAAAAACAACTTTGGAGTGAAACTGACCTGGATTCAAGTCCCACCAGAATAGAAGTTTCATGAGAGTCTGAGAACCTGTCAATCTTGTTCCCCAGTGTATCTCCAGTACTTAGAATGGTATATGGTGTATTTATCAAAAAATATTTGTTGAATGAATGAATGGAATCCCATCTCTATTACTGATTAGGTCGGTGACCTTGAGCAAGTTATTCAATATTTCAGAACCTCATATATTAAAATATGAATAATCATATATGTCCCCATTGTTAGCCACAACTATACCCATAGATAGTAGTCACTATTGGTGGCATCATCCTAGAATCATTAAAGATTATGTACTTTTGACACTCTGCAGTGCTGTTGGTTCTTACTGTACTCAATTCTTCTACCATATCCTGAATCTTATCATTAAGGCTGGATAGATTGTTTTAGTTTATTTAAACAGCCTTTGTAACATTGAATCCAACCACCTGATTCAGAGCATAAATGGATTTTATACTAATTAGTATATTAATCTCTGATATTCCTCGTGTCATCTGTAGCTTTCTACCAGGGTAGGGCACTGTGCTCAGAGAAGGATCATCTTCCCTGGCACAATAGGGCAAAAGGCTGGATAATAAAAGACTATGACTTAAGATGCCATCTGGGTATTTTTTGTATATAACAAGTAGGGTTATCTCTTTGTCTGTCTCTGCCTGCCTAAGTTGACACTGTATTATTTTTTACTTTTCTTTTTACTTTAGTTCAATGATCAGTTGATCAGCCCCAAGCATTTTGTTCATCTGGCTGGCAAGTCCACCCTAAAGGACTGGAAGAGAGCCATTCGTTTGGGCGGAATTATGCTCAGGTAAGCTCTAATACTAAGAAAATACCTTTCAACCGACTTTGGGGCATTTGATCATGGTAGAATCCAGAGAGTTCAATCTTTACTCTTTAATTTGAAATTTTTATTCTGTTTGAAGGATTAGCTTAAGAAATTCATGTATTATTTGACCTTCATTAACTTGTTCTTTAAAAAACTCTTAGAGAAAGAAGAGGGAATCAGAATTACTCTTCCCAGCATCTAGGGCGAGTTTTTCTAATGTTAAGATGTTGGGTAGGATCCTCTCTGGGCAAAGGAACTTGAGCAGATGATAGATGATAGACCTGCTTGAGATCATCAATTATAGGCAGAGCTAAGCCTGATGCTGGGAAGCATGACAGCCACAGAGAAGTGTAGGCTGACTGACAAATCCTGGGATAATCTGGTAAAAGTAGAAGGGTGCTGTTAATAAGTATCAAAGATGCACAGTAAATGCAGTCTTTGCCATCACTGTACTACAGAAATAAAGTTCAGAATGTATAATATCCCCAACTCCCTCTCTTTATGCAACAAGTTTACTATTATAATGTTTCCCCTCTGAAAAGTAACATTAGTTGATTAAATTCATACTCATTCTTTGAGCACTCACCTAATGATAGAAAATGTTTGACTTTTTTTTTAAAGAGTTGGGGGGAAGGAGACAGTGAGGGAGAGAAGCATCGATGCAAGAGAGAAACATCAGTGGGTTGCCTCTTATACACACACTAACTGGGGACTGAACCCACAAGTGAGGCATGTATTATCACTGGGAATCGAGCCAGTGACCTTTTGCTTTGCAGGATGGTGCCCAACCAACTGAGCCACACCAGTCAGGGCTTGATATAAAATTTTTAAATGTGGTCAGGAATTAAAAATTCCACACAGAGCATGTTCTGAGAGTCTCAGAAACATCTCATCCTTTGTCTTCAATTCTTTTTTTTTTTAAAGATTGTATTTAATTTTTTTTTTAGGGAGAGGAGAAGGGAGAGAGAGAGGGAGAGAAACATCAATGTATAGTTGCCTCTTAAGTTGGGGACCTGGCCTGCAACCCAGGCATGCACTCTGACCGGGAATTGAACTGGCAACCCTTTGGTTCGCAGTCCAGCACTCAATCCACTGGTGAGCCACACCAGCCAGGGCTGTCCTCAATTCTTTTTAAGGAATCTGTCTTAAGAAAAATGTATAGTGCTTGAAGAGATTCAAGCATAAATATTTTGATTATAATGTTATTTATAATGAAAATTAGTCTATCCTATGTCTTTTAAAAAATATTTCATTTATTCATTTTTAGACAGAGAGGAAGAGAAGGAGAAAGAGAGGGAGAGAAACACCAGTGTATGGCTGTCTCTGGAACGTCCCCTACTGGGGACCTGGCCCACAACGTAGGCATGTGCCCTGACTGGGAATCAAACCTCAACCTTTTGGTTTGCAGCCGTGCTCAGTCCACTGAGCGACACCAGCCAGGGCAAAATTAGTCTACTTTAATGTACAGTCAAGGTATATCTGAAGTAAATTATGGCTCACCTAAATATATATCAGTATATACTATGTGATATGATGCAGTAATTAAAATATTTCTNCTGGCCCACAACGTAGGCATGTGCCCTGACTGGGAATCAAACCTCAACCTTTTTTTTGGTTTGCAGCCGTGCTCAGTCCACTGAGCGACACCAGCCAGGGCAAAATTAGTCTACTTTAATGTACAGTCAAGGTATATCTGAAGTAAATTATGGCTCACCTAAATATATATCAGTATATACTATGTGATATGATGCAGTAATTAAAATATTTCTGAAAAGTTTTTATATGATAAAATGATTATAATATAATGCAAGAAAATAAAATATAAATCAATTAAACAGTGTGATTTTACTTGTGCTAAATTCACAAGCAGTGCTGGCTGGTGTGGCTTGGTGAATTGAGTGCTGGCCTGCTGACTAAAGGGCTGCAGTTCAGTTTCCAGCCAGGGGATGTGCCTGGGTTGTGGGCCAGGTCGCCAGTTGGGGGAGTGCAAGAGGCAGCCAATCCATGTTTTTTTTACACATTGATGTTTTTGTCCCTTTCTTTCTCCCTTCTTTCCCTTCTCTCTAAAAATAAATAATTAAAATATTTAAAAAGAATAGGCAGAAAATAGGCCAAAATGTTGATGTTATCTCTGTGTTGTAGGTTTTTTTTAAAGAGCAGTTGTTTTCTTTATAGTTTTCTGTATTTTTTATAAAAAATGTTAATTTTTTTCCTTCACATATTATTTTTATAGTTAGAGAAACATAATAAAAAATATTCATTCCAGATGATTTGTATGCGGAAATTAGTAGTTGATGGAAATGGGGAGGAACACTTTTAACTTCAATTTTTGTTGTTCTTGGCCTATTTTATTTGCCAGAAAAACAAGTATATGCGAACCTTCTTTTTTTTAAAAAGATTTTATTTATTTATTTATTTATCTTTAGCGGAGAAGGAAAGGGAGAGAAACATCAATGTATGGTTGCCTTTTGTGCGTCCCCTGCTGGGAGTTGGCCTGCAGGGAACCAGCCTGCAACCCAGGCATGTGCCCTGACTGGGAATCGAACCACAATCCTCTGGTTCGCAGGCCCACGCTCAATCCACTGAGCTACCCCAGCCAGGGCTCGAACTTTCTTCAAATGTAAAATGAAACAAGAATACCTAAAAACATCTTTAGTAAAAGACAAGTAACAATATAAGACAGTGTACTATAATTAAAATACTGCATGGTTTAGCTCATGGCCCATCATAACAATGTCTTGTGAATACAGTTCTAAGGACATCTTATAGTGGGGGTTTAGTTTAAGCAGCCCTGCTATGTATTTATTTGAGAATTGGTATCAATTTTTTTTAAAGATTTTATTCATTTATCTTAGAGGGAAAGGGAAGGACAGAGAGAGAGAAATATCAATGTATGGTTGCCTCTTGTGCGTCCCCTGCCGGGAACCGGGAACTGGCCTGCAACCCAGGCATGTGCCCTGACTGGGAATCAAACCACGATCATGTGGTTCGCAGACTCGCGCTCAATCCACTTGGCTACACCAGCCAGGGCTCAATTTTTTTTGAGGAAAGAAACATGCTGAAGTTTTATGTCTCCAAAAGTGACAACAGATCTAGATGGTCTAGGAATACTAACACATCAGAATGCCATCACAAAATTCTCATTCCTTTGTGGCATTTCTCAGTTGTGCTGGGATGTGAGGCAGTCTTTTTTTCCCTTTTTGGATTTGGTTTCAATGAGATTCTATGGGGAAACTTAGCTATTGTCAGGAGTATACAACTAAAGCTTAGTGATAATGGGACATAAAAGAGTATTCGTGAGTAGACTAGGGAGGGAAGAGGAGTACTTGTAAATGCGGGCAGGAGCAATGAAAATTTTATAGTCCCAATTAGAAATTTTGCAACCTAATGACTTTTAAAACTATTAGGTTTCACTAATCTACAGAGTAGACTCAGCGTCTTGTCTCTATTTGTCCCTGAGGCCTGGTTTCCTCTAGATGAAGTACAGGCTAAACTGGGACTTCTTGTCTCCCTTTGTGCAGGAAAATGATGGATTCTGGACAAATTGATTTTTACCAACACGATAAGGTTTGCTCCAATACCTGCAGAAGCACCAAATTTGATCTTCTTATCAGCAGTGCAAGAGCTCCAGTGCCAGGACAGCAGACAAGTGTGGTGCAGACACCCACTTCGGCCGATGGTAGGGGGTAGGAAACCACCTGAAAACCCATTGTATTTTTCAGTAGCACTTTCCCTTCATTTCTCCTTTGTGTTTCTTAATTTCAGTTCTCAAGAGTGGTGATGTCCCTGAAATCATGGGTGGGGTTCCATGCTTTACAAACAGATCGTTGTTTTCTCCCAAATGATTCCTATTGACTATCTTCCCTTATTTCTTTCTTGCAATGCACGGTAAACATTAGAAAGATGGTTCAGTAGTCATAGTGCTTATTCAGTGATCTTGGTTGGGTGCCACTTGGCGTACTTTTGAAATTAGATTGTTTTGAAAATCCTTTGCTCTACTAGTGGTCAAAGCAGGAAGTTCAATTGGAATGGTGAATGGTTTTTAATTGATAAACTGAGATGTATCAAAGACAATTTATCTTTGGCTGGGTTGGACTCTGGGTGACTCTGCTCTAAGGATCAAAGAGCTGTGAATGGAAGGGATCCAGATAACCAAGCTGAGGCTTCCTCACAAATGAGACAGGATGGGCAGACACTTAACTTCAGTATTGTTGAGTTTGGGACTAGGGCTCCCTGTCCCTCTCCAGGACAGATATAGCCATATGAGATCATTAAGGATTCAGTTAGTCCAGCTGGAGATTTAGTACAGTTAAAATTCTTAGAATATGTATCAGTTACTTCCAGAAAACTTACAAATATGCCTGACAGAGTAGCAAGAATGATAAAGGATGTAAGGGAAGTAAATGCGCTTTAAAAATGCATCATAAGGGTTTTTTTTGGTCAGACCTAATATTCTGTAAGTAACAACTGGGTGAGTAAAAGCTGAATCTTTTTAAGGAAAGTATAAAATATCTAGCAGTTTGAATTTTTGTTGATATGACTCTTTCACTTGAAAAGTGAAAAATGCTGTGAAATTACATAATTGTTTTTATTTGGCCAAAACTTCTTTATTTAATTGATTACCAATATTGATACTACTTCTTTGCTTGATTATTGATATCCTCCAGCTTGTAGAATTCACACTTGTCTTTATTTCTGTCTGTTTGATTTTTTCAGTTCTCTTTGTTTACAACTGACAGCAAAAGTTATTTCCTCTGTGCATATACTATTTGTGGTCTCATCTGATTTTTTGAAGTCTTATTTCTCTTTACATAGGCTGATAAATAAGTTATAGCAACTTCAGATAGTATAGATGGTTAGTATCAAACAGGCCTATATTTAGTAGGGCTCTTGACTAAGCACTATAGTTTTCTCTTAAATTGTTTCTGGTCCTTCTCATCCTCACTAAGTCTGGGGCAAGTAGCCTGGCAATTATGCCCACCTTAAGTCTCTTTCAAAAATATACCTGCTCAAAAAGCAGATTGCTCTTTTTTAAGGTTGTATTTTTTTTTAAGATTTTATTTATTTATTTTTAGAGACAGGAGAAGGGAAGGAGAGAAAGAGAGAAACATCAGTGTGTGGTTGTCTTTCCTCTTCCCCCTACTGAGGACCTGGCCAGCAACCCAGACATTAGTTCTGACTGGGAATTGAACCAGCAACCCTTTGGTTCGCAGGCCTGTGTTCAGTCCACTGATATATACCAGCTAGGTACTTACTTATTTTTAGAGAGAGGGGAAGGGAGGGAGAAAGAGAGAAACATTGATGTATGAGAGATACATCAATCATTTGCCTCTCACACTCCCCCAACTGGTGACCCACCCTACAACCCAGGCATTTGCCCTGACAGGGAATGGGACAAGTGACCTTTCAGTTTTCAGGCTGGCATTCAATGCACTGACCCACACCAGCCAGGGCCAGATTGTTCTTTTGTGATTTTATAAGTTACCTTCACTTTCTATTCAGAGTAAGAAGAAAACATTTTTTTGCGAGGCAGGTTTTCTTTAGAAAATCCAATATTCATCCTGGCTTTCCTAGTGTTCTAGTTTTTGATATAGGGCTCTTCAGGCAAAAAGCCAGAATGTTAAATAAAATAACAGGGTCTCTTTGGCTATGAATATGAGATGGAGGATAGTTATGACTGTTTCATAAAATTCACTGGCCTTACCTCTAATGGACTGCTTTTAGGTAATATCACACAGATTGCCATTTCAGAAGAGAGCATGGAAGAAGCAGGGATAGAATGGAACTCAGCTCTCACTGCTGCTGTCACCATGGCCACAGAGGAGGGAGTGAAGAAAGACTCGGAAGAAATTTCAGGTACTTTTTTCTGGTGCTCAGACATCTTGCAGGGTTTTGTGGCCTTATTACCATTGTGATTATGAACACAGAAGACCTCTTAATTACTTTTGTTGTTCTTTCTTGTTCATATTAATACTAACTGTAGCTGCAAACTTCTTTTATCCATGCAACAGTCCTGCAAAGTCATGTTTTATACATGAAGAAATTGAGGTTCAGAAAGGTTCAACAACTTGCCTAATGCCAGTCATATAACCTATAAGTATTAGAGCTGAATTCAGCTGAGTTTGACTCTGTAGCCCATGCTTTTCATCTTCTCATACTGCCTCCAAGTTCGGTACATTTGTTAGATAAACCAAGCTGCAAGGTGTTAGAAGAAAAAATTAGGTAGCAGGTGGTGTAGAAGATGGTGATTAATGATGATTCACTTAGAGGGGACCAGGAGAAGCTTCACATCATCCTCCAGTCGTTTATTCATTTAACAAATATTTATGCTGTATATTTTCAATTGGTGCTCTTGCTAGATGCTAGACAGGTAAATGAAAAGACATAGCCTCTGACTTCAGGAAGCTGATAACAATGCCTGTGCAACTATTTTAGTTTGTTTTTTTAACTCTATGATTAGGGCAAATACATCTTTATTTTTTAGTATATCTTTAATTTAACATCTTTATTACTTTTAAAATTAAATTATTTAAATAATATCTAATATTTATTTAATATTTAATTTAATATATTTATTAGAAGAAGATACCTGTTCCTTGTAGCCAGAGCCATGACAAATTGTGGGCATGACAAATTGAGGCAATTATCCCAAGTCCCTAGTTTGCTAAAGAGGCCAAATAATTAGTACCAATTTAGAGAGGCAGCCACTATTCCAAAAGCTTCTTTCCTCTGTCCAGAAATGGCCTGACAAGGAGTCCTTTCAAATTGAAATGATTTTGAATTTAATACATTGTAAAGATGTGCCTAAGTATATGTAGCATCCCTTGCTGACCCTCTCTTATCTCTTTTGTACCAGAGGACACTTTGATGTTCTGGAAGGGAATAGCTGATGTAGGGCTGATGGAGGAGGTTGTATGCAATATACAGAAGGAAATAGAGGAGCTGCTCAGGGGGGTTCAGCAGCGGCTCGTCCAGGCTCCCTTCCAGGTTACAGGTAAGTGCATTAATGCTAATAATATCAAGTGATTTATTAAACACTAATAACTGCAGGTAGGCAGATCCTATTACCCTCGTGTAAACACTAAGGGATAGGTATTATTATCCCCATTTTACAGATTAATAAACTAGGGATCATAAAAGTTAAGTTACTAGTCCAAAGTTCATAACTGGGTTTTGAACTCACGTCTGGCCATGCTTTCTCCACAGATAATTTTTGCCTTTATCAGTGTGTCAGAGAAGTAATTTTCTCAATTCTCTCTCACTCATATATATGAGTATATATATATTTAAATATATTAATATAGATATAGCAAATCAAAATTAGTTATACATGTGATCAATCTTGGTTAAAATGATTAAAAATGCAATTAGAATAGTCGCATCATTTTCTAATTGTTCCATGTTTATATATAGCACAACAGGGAGATGGTGGAACCTTTCTATTTTTTTTTTTTAAAGATTTTATTTATTTATCTTTAGAGGGTAAGGGAAGGAGAGAGGGAGAGAAACATCAGTGTATGGTTGCCTTTCGTGCGTCCCCTGCTGGGAGTTGGCCTGCAGGGAACTGGCCTGCAACCCAGGCATGTGCCCTGACTGAGAATCGAACCGCGATCCTCTGAGTCGCAGGCTCGCGCTCAATCCACTGAGCTATACCAGCCAGGGCGGAACCTTTCTATTTTAACTGGACAGACATGTCTTTTGTTTTAAATAGATGCTGCTGTTCTCAACAATGTGGCACATACGTTTGGCCTAATGGACACAATCAAGAAGGTTTTGGACAACAGAAGGAACCAAATAGAGCAGGGGGAAGAGCAGTTTCTCTATACTCTGACAGGTACGTATAATATATGTCTCTTCTTAAGTGATATACTAATATCCTCAAGTCTTGCCATTTCTTTGTTGAATTCTGTTGGAACTAGCTTACTTCTTTCTTCTTTCTCCCCCCACCCCAACTCCCTCTCTTTCTCTTTCTTTTTCTTACAAATCACATAGTATCCTATTTGGCTTTTTCTTATACAGAGCTCCAAGTGAGGTGAAGTGGTGGGAAACAGATGCACAGAGGAAAAGAGAAAGAAGCCAGCACCCCAGTACTCCTTCTATATCTTTTGGAGAATTAGGATGTCTGCTAGAATGCTCTGTTAGTCCAAAAATATTGATGGCGGAAGAAACAAATTGGCCTTTGTCTTTTTTACATTATTATTACTGAGTCTTTAGAGAGATGTTCATTTACCATATTCTCCATTATTTGTGGTAATAAATTATGATACAGGGATAATTTAACTCTTTATCAAGTACTTCGTGCTTGTCTCTACACTAGGTTTTAGAAATATAGTGTTGAATATTGAGGGCCTTCAAGGAATTCAAGGGAAAGCAGACATTGAAATAGAGTAAGTGCAAAAAGTAATCAGTTTTATGACAGGCATATAGCAGGTATGATGGAAAAGCAAAGGGACTTATCACTTATACCTGGAAAGAATCAGGAGAGACTTTTTAAAAAAATATATTTTATTGATTATATCATTATAGTTGTTCTATTCCCCCCCCTTCATTCCCCTCCACCCGCACACTCCCTCCCCCAACATTCTCCCCCACTTAGTTTATAACCACGTGTCTCAAGTTCTTTAGATTCTATGTTTCCCCTACTATTCTTGCCCTCCCCCTATCTATTTTCTACCTACTGTCTATGCTATTTTCTGTACCTTCTCCCTCCTTCTCCTCCTCCCACTCCCCTGTTGCTAACCCTCCACGTGTTCTTCATTTCTATGGTTCTACTCCTGATCTAGCTGTCCTCTGAGTTTGCTTTTGTTTTAGGTGTGGTTGTTAATAACTGTGAGTTTGCTGTCCTTTCACTGTTCCTATTTTTCATCTTCTTTTTCTTAGACAAGTCCCTTTAACACTTCATGTAATAAGGGCTTGGTGATGATGAACTCCTTGAACTTGACCTTATCTGAGAAGCACTTTATCTGTCCTTCCATTCTAAATGAAAGTTTTGCTGGATAAAGCAATCTTGGCTGTAGGTCTTTGGATTTCATGACTTGGAATACTTCTTTCCAGCCCCTTCTTGCCTGTAAGGTCTCTTTTGAGAAATCCGCTGACAGTCTGATGGGCACTCCTTTGTAGGTGACTGTCCCCCATCTCTTGCTTCTTCTAGGATTCTCTCCTTCATTTTAATCTTGGCTAATGTAATTATGATGTGCCTTGGTGTGTTCCTCCTTGGGTCCAGCTTCTTTGGGACTCTCTAAACTTCCTGGACTTCCTGGAAGTCTATTGACTTTTCCAGATTGGGGAAGTTCTCCTTTATTATTTGTTCAAATAAGTTTTCCACTTGTTGCTCTTCCTTTCCCCCTTCTGGTACTGCTTTAATTTGGATCTTGGAACGTTTAAAGTTGTCCTGGAGGTTCCTAAGCCTCTCCTCATTTTTTTGAATTCTTGTTTCCTCCTTCTTTTCTGTTTGGTCAGTTTTTTCTTCCTTCTGGTCCACTGCATTGATTTGAGTCCCAGTTTCCCTTCCCTCACTATTGGTTTCCTGTACATCTCCCTTCATTTCAATTAGTTTAGCCTTCATATGTTCCTCTAATTTGTGACTAAAATCAACCAGTTCTGTGAGCATCCTGATCACCAGTGTTTAGAACTGTGCATCTGATAGGTTGGCTATCTTTTGGTCGCTTAAAAGTATTGGCTTTGGGGCTTTGATTTGTTCTGTTTGAGCCATAATGTTTTGGTCTGTTCACGCCTGTTACATATGAGGGGCGGAGCCTTAGGTGTTCACCAGGGTGGGGCAACCCAGTCACTGGGTTGTGATGCTGTATGTGGGGGCGGAGTCAGAGAGGGGCAATGGTGTTTGCACTGCTCTCTCTCGGATTTTGGTCCCCTCTGCTGCTTCCCACAAGCAAATTGGGCCCTTCTGGTGCTGGTTCCCGGGTGTGTGGGCCTGTGCACCTTCCACGACCCTGTGGGTCTCTCCAACAAACTCTCTGTGAGCCTGGGAGCTTCTCCCGGCACTTCGACCCTGAGAATTTTTCCAATTGTTTCTTTTAAACTTTAATTCCTGTCACTGGGGCCATAGCCTGCATGGTCTGTTTCACTGCTTGCTCCTTCGCCTGGTTTATCTGCTCACGAATGTGTGACCACGATCAGCCAGCTGCCTTGCGCCCTCACTGGGTCCACCCATTGCCTCCCCACACCTGGGATCTGCCAACTGCTGCCTGCACGCCTAGGTCGGTCCTGTCTGGCCGCTTTTTACTGCTTGACCCCGCTCCACCAGTCGGAAGGATGACTCCATCCCTCTTACTGGTCTGGATGAATGGTTCATTGTTGTTGGACTTTGGTACAGTTCAATTTTCCATGTTTTGGTTGCGTATTTGTTACTCAAACTTTGTTGTCTTTAAACTTGGTTGTGTGAGGAGACACAGTGTTTCCATCTACGTCTCCATCTTGGCCAGAAGCCCCCGTTTTTACCTTTCTTGAAATAATGCAGTATAATATGCTAAAAATGTTGTATATTTTCTTCCATCCTCAGTATTAAAATGGCTATATAAAAATTCAACAATTTTGACAAGTTTTTTTAAAAAATGCATGCTGATATTACAGCTCTCACAATATGATCTAACAATATGGTTTTGAATGAAGTTAAAGATGACTAAGCGCTACTAGAACTATCTTATGTAAAAAAAAACAAGTGAACTTTTTGGCCAACCCAGTAGAATATGTATAGTCAGTCATAAAGCCCAAAGGCAAGAAAGATATCTGATAAGAAAAGAACAATTTGTTTTTTTTAAGTTATTTTTATACCCAGTTTGTATTTTAAACTCTGTTTACCAAGTACTGTCAGAGGTACCCTTTGCCATTTGATCCCCCCCAGGACTGTTATTCCTATTTTACTGATGACCCAGTAGAGGAACAGAGAAGATACATTATTTGCCTAGGGCCACAAAAGTGAAGCTGGAAATAGAATTCTGTCTTCTTATTCCTAATCCAGTTTCTACCTTGAAACTTTACACCATCTGAAAAATAGTTTTTGTAGAATGGTAGGTTTCTGGTTCCATATTATTTTTTAGGTAGTTTTAATTGTAGTGTACATAAAATTGTTTTCTGAGTTTTTACTGTGACATTAATATTTTTCCAAGTTGCTACATAGTACTGAATTCACCTAGACATTCTCCTACTAAGACATTTAAATTTTCTTTAAAAAATTTAGTTTTAGCCCAGACTGGTGTGGCTCAGTGGGTTGAGTGCTGGCCTGCAAACCAAAGAGTCGCCAGTTTGATTCCCACTCAGGTAACATCCCTGGGTTGCAGACCAGGTCCCCAGTAAGGGGTGCACAAGAGGCAGCCACACATTGATGTTTCTCTCCCTCTCTTTCTCTCTCCCTTCCCCTCTCTAAAAATAAATAAAAGAAATCATAAAAAAAAAGATTTAGAAAGAGAAGAAGGGAGGGAGAAAAAGGGAGAGAAACATCAGTGTGTAAGAGAAACTTCGATAGACACATCAATCAGTTTGTCTCTTGTACGCCCCCAACTGGGGATCTGGACTGCAACCCAGGCATGTATCCTGACTGGGAACTGAACCGGCAACCTCTCAGTTTGAAGGCTAGCACTCAGTCCACTTAGCTATACCACCCAGGGCTAGATCTTTAAATTTTCAAACTCTTCTTCAGTAGCTTATTTTGTTACATTGGACTTATGTGAATATAGTTTAAAATTTTTTAAATTTACTTTAGAAAGAGAGAAGGGGTGGGGGGAGAGAGAGAAACATCAATTTATTGTTTCACTTATTTATGTATTCATTGGTTGATTCTAAAACGTACCCTGACTGGGAATCAAACCTACAACCTTCGTATATGGGGATGATGCTCTAATCAACTGAGTACCCAAATAGGCCCTAACTTTTTCTTTTTATGTTCTTTTAAACTATTTCCCAGGACTAAGCTTAAGGTTAAATAGTATATATAATTTGTTTTATGGGTTTCTGTGAATTACTGTCAAATTTCCAAAATTATACCAATTTACGTCACCAGTTTGAACCCACCAACATTGGACATTTATAATAGTACCTGACTTAACTTTTCAAAAATTCCTGGACAGTGTGACTCAGTTGGTTAAGTGTTGTCCCATAAACCAAAAGGCCGCGGGTTCAATTCTTGGTCAGGGAAATGCCTAGGTTGCAGATTTGGTCGTGGTTGGGGGTATGAAATCAATATTTCTCTCACATCAATGTTTTTCTCCCTCTCTCTTTCTCCCTCCCTTCCCCTCTCTAAAATCAACGAGCATGTCCTCAGGTGAGGATAAAAAGAAAATCATCCAGTCTGGTTTCTTAAAAACAAGTGAAGTGACTTTCCTGAGACTACATTGTGGCAAGACCAGAACAAGACCCCAGGTTTCCTCCTTCCCATTTTACTGTTCCCAAGATTATAGTTCCCTTCACACAGTCTTTCTTTTCTTTTTTTTTTCTTTTCATAGACTTGGAACGCCAGTTGGAAGAGCAAAAGAAGCAAGCTCAGGATCATAGGCTGAAATCCCAGACAGTTCAAAATGTGGTATTGATGCCTGTGAGCACTCCTAAGCCTCCAAAAAGGCCCCGGCTCCAGCGGCCAGCCTCCACCACCGTCTTGAGCCCTTCTCCTCCTGTCCAGCAGCCTCAGTTCACAGTCATCTCACCTATTACCATCACCCCAGTGGGTCAGTCATTTTCCATGGGCAATATTCCAGTGGCCACCCTCAGCCAGGGCTCCAGCCCTGTGACTGTCCACACACTGCCTTCTGGCCCTCAGCTCTTCCGCTATGCCACAGTGGTCTCCTCTGCCAAG
The DNA here is from genome assembly GCF_014824575.4 of Sturnira hondurensis. Lineage (NCBI taxonomy): Eukaryota > Metazoa > Chordata > Mammalia > Chiroptera > Phyllostomidae > Sturnira > Sturnira hondurensis. Next base: position 715,113 of record NW_028082147.1, read on the forward strand.
AGCAGCTCACCAGACACAGTGACCATTCACCCGTCATCTAGCTTGACGCTGCTAAGCTCTACTGCTATGCAAGATGGGAGTACCCTGGGCAACATGACCACCATGGTGAGCCCTGTGGAGTTGGTGGCCATGGAGTCCGGCCTGACCTCAGCAATACAGGCTGTTGAAAGCACCTCAGAGGATGGGCAGACCATCATTGAAATTGACCCAGCCCCAGACCCAGAGGCTGAGGATACTGAGGGCAAAGCAGTCATTTTGGAGACAGAGCTGAGGACTGAAGATAAAGTTGTGGCTGAGATGGAAGAACATCAGCATCAAGTCCACAATGTGGAAATTGTGGTCTTAGAGGATTAACTGGGGAGATCGGGGCCAGGAGATATGTTTTGGTTTTAAATTTTAATTATTTGTTTACTTTTATCATTGTCCCACTCATTTCCACATAGGATCCTTTAAAAAAAAACAAACTATCTCGTTGCTGTAACTGAAAATGTTGGGTACCTCCCACCCCCTCATTGAAAGAATGGACAAAAACAAGCTGCCCTTCCAGAAGTTGAGAGTAGGTTATTCAATGTCCTCATCCTCTTATACCAAGAAAGTTATTTCTTTTAGGGGAGGCATCAAGATAACCAGAAACCCTATCCTGAATGCCCTTTCCAGGCTAGTCTACCTATGTATGCATGTAGTTTTATTTTTGTAAAGATGCATTGACCAAACTCTGGAACACAGACCTGATACTGGACGACAACCCACTCACACACGGATGCAGAAGGATAGTTCGTTTTGTATCCTGGAATGGGCCCTCAGAGGCCAGTGCAAAACCCTGAAACAAAGGAAGTTGAATTCTGCTTGAAGGGGAACTCTGTTGCTTGGAGCAGCAGCTTAAAAAGGGAAGTGCTTTGGCCAGGATGGGGCAAAGAAATTATCTTATTTCTTGAATTGCAACTGATACCTCTTGATATTTCTGAGGGTTACCACTATGGGTGCTATTTTGAGGAGAGGCCACTGATAAGTGGAAGGGTACATTTCCATGGAGCAAGTAGCATCAGGAGAAATAGAAATCCAGGGATGTCACAGCTGTGCTTTGGGATTCAAGCCCACCTGGCCCCAACTTTGTCAAAGCACTTACCTTTCTAAACTAGGATTAGTCCATTTATTCACGAACTGTGATGTGGTGTAAATTGCTCTTGGACTATGGCTGTTGTGGTGGTCGGGCCTCCAAGGCCATCATTTTTATTGCATAACTCCAGGCACAGGGGAGTTCCTCATCCAGACCAGCTGCCCGTTTTGGTGGGGCCCTTTTTTGGCTTTGGAACCAAAAGCATCCACTCATTTGGTGCTTCCTCTTGTTCTACCCTCCGTTTCTCAACTGTTAATGACATCTGTCTCCTGGATCCCACGCTCTTCAGCTCTTTGGCTGATTTGGAGCACAGTGACAGGTGCCTGCCTTCATCCCCTTTTAGATTCATTTGTACCACAGATGTTTCTGTGAGATTGAACTCATAAAAAAAAACCCTTAGCTTGGCAGGAAGACTAAATACACCCAGCCTATGCTGAGGCACCGAGTGGATGTCTCCTCCTGAGCAAGCTGGACTCCCTGGGAAAGAAGCATTGTCTGCAGCATTATATTATAGGAAGTGTACCAAGAATGTCAACAATAATGTCTTTGGGGTGGGAGGGTGTATCTTACTTTCTTTTTTTTTTTTTTACTGTTTGTATATTTAGAGCTGGGCCATTTTCTGTGTTGTGATTCCTTCTCTTTGACCATCTTCAGTGTTTGGGGCAAGAGTGGACCCTGGTCTTTCTTTTGGTTGTATTGTTTACTGCACTAGGAAAAATATAGGGAAGCTGCAGACAGTTTAAAGGAAAAATAGGTAAAAAAGAAAGCACATACCTTAGAAGTGGGAGTTTTTGTTTTTTTTTTTAATTAAAAGCAAAACTTCAACCTGTAGTTTCCTTTTTTTTTTCTTAAGAAGCCACCCACTTGAAGCCGTGTTTTTCCAACGGATGTTGGAAACCCTGTTGTCAAGCAAGTGAAAACAGTTCTGTCCCTTAGATAGCTGTATATAGCTGGAGAAGCCCTCTAACTTGGAGGGTCAATTCTAAAAGCCTTAAAGGGTGAGATTTCTGAACCCCATACAGTTGTGGTTTTCAGCTTTAAAATTGGGGTTTATTTTTCTTTTCAAAACATTTGATATATGTAGTGGTCAGCTTAGAACAAACCTTTGGCCCTTTATATACCTTTAGTGAGGAAAGTGTCTTTTATTTCTTGCTTTTTAGGTTTCCTGTTGGTACATAAACAAAACCAGTATTTCTCTCTAAGGCTTAAACTGTTACTTGAAGCTAAAAAGGCATATCATTCCTAATGTGGTTTTTAGGGACACTTTTCTCTTTCTAGAGATAAGAGACCCAATTCAGAACAGAGAAGGAAAATACCTGCACCCTAGGTTCCTTTCTTCCCTCCATCAGAGCTGTTGGTAATATTTTATTGTAGTATGAGCATCATGCTTCCAAAGTCAAGACCTCTCCTCCTAAGGGCAGAGCCTGTTTACTTTTACTTTCTGAATATTCCAGCTGGTGGAAATACACAAGCTTTGTTGTTTTCCTGATCTTGCAATAGCCTGTCATTATTGCTACATGCTATGACACCCATTGTTGAGTTGGGGGGTTCCCTTGCAGGTCCGGTCCAGATGATCTCAGATGGGGGAAATATATGCAAGCCATTTGTCTGTGCATAAGCATTTGCAATGAATCATTCCTCAGGCTGACTTGGCAGTAGCCATCTTTCTGTTCGTCCATTAAATAAACATTTATAAGTATGGTCTATGTGCCAGGCTTTGTGCTAGGCACTGGCAGTGCAGAGGTGAAAACATTCCCTGCACTCAAAAAGTTCATACTCTAGAAACTGTCTAGAATTTATGTTTGAATATAATTGGTTTCCTTTGTAATCCTATGTATTTTATTTAATGCATTGAAAAGCATTATTCTGAGAATTGATCCATAGGTGTCAGTGGTCTACCAGAGGTACAAAAAGATTAAACCCTTCTCTAGTGAGATATTGAAACAGACCATCATACTGGAATAAATGCAATGATACAGCTCTTAGCTGGGAGCTAAGAAAACAAAGGGCCCTGGCAGGGTAGCCCAGTTGGTTAGAGCATTGTCCTCATATGCCAAGGTTGTGGGTTCAACCTCTGGTCAAGGCACATACAAGAGTCAACCAACGAATGCATAAAGTAAAGTGGAACAACAAACTGATGTCTCTCTCAAGTCAATCAATTCATAAGTTAGGGGGACTCTGGCTGGTGTGGCTCTGTGGTTGAATGCCAGCCAACAAATCAAATGGTTGCCAGTTTGATTCCCAGTCTAGGGCACATGCCTGGGTTGTGGGCCAGGTCCCCAGTAGAGGGTGTGCAAGAGGCAACCACACATTGATGTTTCTCTACCTTTCTCCCTTCCCCTCTCTAAAAAATAAAATCTTTAAAAAAAATTAAGGTGGGGGCGGGGAAGAAAACAAAAGATCAAGCACTCCAGTTTGGGGGCAGTGGCCAGCAAATATGGGAGTACTTCCTGAAGGTGTGACCTTAAGCTGATTTAGGAGAGACCATTTTTGGCTAGGTTTTGGGAGGTTATTTTGTACTCCATCTCAAGTAGTTGTGTTTATAGAAGAGGAAAAAAAATCCTTAGCCTTGTTGCTTTTGCCTCCAGAGCCAGGCAATCAGCAGCACAGGCAGTTTAGGTATTACTAAATACCTAAATACCTAGGTATTTAGGTAATACTCTTAGGTATTCATTTGCAATGAATGACTCTTAGGTACTCTTAGTATTCTAAGTACCCTACTGGGGAAAGCCAAATCATGTGTCAGCTTCTCTTAAGTTTCAGTGAGATGAATCCAATGTAGGACTGGAGTTTAGCTGGTGGGCAGTAAATGCCCAAACCTTCCTGTAATGCAGAATCTACAAGGGCCTCAGAGTCAGCTGTACAAGTGTCTCACCTTGGCCAAGTCCATGTTTGGCCCTCACCTGTTCTTTTCCCCATTTCAGACTCCTTCCCTGACCCAAACCCCACAAAACAAAACAAAACAAAACAAGACAAAACAAAAAACCTCTCCCAGTTTTTCTAAAGTATAAAATGGACAATACTTCAGGATCCAAAGCCAGTTCACTGCAATTTTGGGTTTGTTTCTTTTTACACCTTTGTTCACGTTAGGGAAGAAGAAGCACTGTTAATCCAAATACCTTGGAAGTTAGTGTTCTGTTCAGTTAATATGATACTCTTTAGTGGAGGCATTTTGTCCCATTTTCATAAAAGGCACAAAAGGTAAGTTTGTATGGAAGGAAGTATTTGTATTGGTAACATTTGGTTATAAAAATAGCAAAATCAAGCATAAACTATGGGATTACTAGTTTATTGAGTTATAACTGGTCCAGATCAAGGAAATAAGGATAAAGAAATGGTTGAATTCTGAAAATATGCATGAGATTCATTTTGTGATTCATTTTGGGCAATACTCCTGAGGAAATAGTCTTTTCGGAGAAAAAGCTCGGTTGCTAGGCCTGTCCCTGCATTTTCAAATATCTAGTACAGTTCCCTCACACTTAGGATATCTCCTTCCTGGGAAGTTCTTATGCTGTCTGCAGTGTACTACAATGACCACCAAGATGGTGGTGCTATACAAGGGACTGCACAGGATCAGTTCTGCTAGATTTTGACTCTCTGTCCCTGGGATTTCTTTTCTTAGGCAGCCCTAATTGAGTCCTTTCCAGGTTTCCTCCTCAATTTTGGAACATCTTTCTTTGTCCTGAGCTATGCAATTTGACTTCCTCTGGAAGGTTCTACTTTCCGCCAACTTCCTTATCCATATTCCTATTTCCCTAACCAAAACACATTTGGTTCCCAATTCTGCCATGTCAGTAACTCTTTCAACTTTAGATCATCATTTCTCATGGCACCCCAAGAACCCAAACTCAGCATACATCCAGAGATGGCTGTCTTTACTACCTAAAACAGCCTTCTTCACTCCATTAATCACCTGAATTGAAGCACCTTTGGGATGTACATGTGCAGTGCCTGTAGGTAAGATCCCCAGCATACATAGATCTAAAACTTGTCTTTTATACCTGTATAATTGTCTACCTATGGTGACCCAGGCTAAGTCATGTCTGTTTCCTGGATAAATTCCCTTCCTCCCTCCCTCCCTCCCTTGATTTTTCAGAGAGAAATATCAGTTGTTTCAATTATTTTTTCACTTTTTAAAAAGTTTTTTTCTTTATTTTTATAGAGGAAGGGAAGGAGAGAAGGAGAGAAATATCAATGTATGGTTGCTTCTCAAGAGTCCCCTGCTGGAAACTGGCCTGCAACCCAGGGATGTGCCCTGACTGGGAATTGAACCGCGATCATGTGGTTTGCAGGCCCACACTCGATCTACTGAGCTACACCAGCCAGGGCTATTTTTTCACTTTTTAAAATATATTTTATTGATTATGCTATTAGAGTTGTACCATTTTTACCCCTTTGCCCCTCTACACCCAGTACCCCCATTCTCTCCAGCAATCTCCCCTTAGTTTGTGTCCATGGGTCATGCATATAAGTTCTTTGGCTACTCCATTTCCTATACTGTTCTATACTTCCTCCTATCTATTCTGTACTCTCCATTTTTTACTTTTTTTTTTTAGATTTTATTTATTTATCTTCAGAGGAGAAGGGAAGGAGAGAGGGAGAGAAATATCAATGTATGGTTGCCTCTCGTGTATCCCCTGCTGGGAACTGGCCTGCAACCCAGGCATGTGCCCTGCCTGGGAATCAAAGTGGCAACCTTTTGGATAGCAGGCCTGCACTCAATCCACTGAGCTACACCAGCCAGGGCCCATTTTTTACTTCTTAATTCTTGCACCTTGTCTCCATTCTTTCCCTCCTTCCTCCCAAATGATAGCCCTCTAAATGATCTCCACATCCTTTTTCTGTTTCTGTTCTGCTTGTTTGCTTAGTTTTTTAGATTAAGATGTTGGTAGTTGTGAATTTATTGCCATTTACTGTTTGAGTTTTGATCTTTTTTCTTATATAAGTCCCTTTAACATTTTATATAATAATGGCTTGGTGATGATAAACTTTAGTTTTACCTTATATGGGAAACACTTTATCTGCCCTTCTATTCTAAATTGATAGCTTTGCTGGATAGAGTAATCTAAATTGTAGATCCTTGCTTTTCATCACTTTGAATACTTCTTGCGAGTCCCTTCTAGCCTGCAAAGTTTCTTTTGAGAAATCAGCTGACAGTCTTATGGGAAATTCTTTGTAGGTAACTACCTGCTTTTCTCTTGCTGCTTTTAAGATTCTCTCTTTATCTTTAACCTTTGGCATTTTAATTATGGTGTGTCTTGGTATGGTCCTCTTTGGTTCCATCTCGTTTGGAACTCTCTCTGTGCTTCCTGGACTTGTATGTCTATTTCCTTCACCAAATTAGAGGATGTTTCTTTCATTATTTTTTCAAATAGATTTCCAATTTCTTGCTCTTTCTCTTCTCCTTCTGGCACCACCATGATTCAGATGTTGGTACATTTGAAGATGTCCCAGAGGCTCCTTAGCCTATCCTTGTTTTTTGAATTCATTTTTCTTCTTACTATTTTTAAAATATGTTATTTATTTATATTTAGAGGGGAAGGGAAGGAGACAAGGAGAGAAGTATCAATGTATGGTTGCCTCTCGAGAGTCCCCTTCTGGGAACTGGCCTGCAACCCAGGCATGTGCCCTGACTGGGAATTGAACCGCAATCATGTGGTTCGCAGGCCCGTGCTCAATCCACTGAGCTACACCAGCCAGGGTCTTCTTCTTGCTATTTTGATCAAATATTTTATTTCTTCCTTGTGTTCCAAATCGTTGATATTCAGTTTCATCCCCTCCACTGTTGGTTCCCTGTAGATTTTTCTTTATTTCACTTATGTAACTTTCATTTCTGCCTGGGTCTTTTTTTTCCCCTGTTAAAGTACCCAGTCAGTTCCTTGAACATCCTGATAACCATTGTTTTGAACTCTGCATCTAATAGATTGCTTATCTTCATTGTGGTTAGTTCTTTTTCTGGAGTTTTGTCCTTTCATTTGGGCCATATTTCTTTGTCTCCTTATTTTAGCAGCCTCCCTGTATTTGTTTCTGTGTATTAGGCAGAGCTGTTTTGACTCCTTGTCTTAGTAGTGTGGCCTATGGTAGAAAAGTGCACCTGCCTGGATGAACATGGCTTCTTTGAATCCTTGGTTGCCGGACTTCCACACAGCTTGATTTTCTGATGTTTCTGGTTGATATTTGTTTTGTAGTCTAGTTGTATTTTTTGTTGTAGTTGTGCAAAGAGGCAAGGTATTTTTTAAAAGATTTTATTTATTTATTTTTAAAGAGTTGGAAAGAGAGGGAGAGAAACATCAGTGTTGGTTGCCCCTCACCTGGCCCCCACTGGGGGGCCTGGTCCACAACCCAGACATGTGCCCTGACTGGGAATCAAACTGGTGACCCTTATGGTTTCCAGCCCACACTCAATCCACTGAGCTAAGCTCAATCCACACCAGCCAAGGCTGAAAGCCTTATCATCATCCGGCAGTGCCATTCTTCCAAGCAGGTCCTGTTGTTCCATTTATTTATGCATTCATTTGTTGCTTCTTTCATTGTATATGCCCTGATCGAATATTGAACTTGCAATCTAGGCATATCAGAACAATGCTCTAACCAACTGAGCTACCTGACCAGGGCCTGGATAAATTCTTTAAGCCCATTATGATTCTTACTACCTATTCCTGCTATGTCTTATGAACCTCTCAGTCTAAAGACATTTGGTGCTCTCTCAACCTAGAGTGGACCAGACCCTTCTTTGAAATTGATTCTGGGTTTTCTTCCTTCTGTACCTTTATTGATAGCTATGGCTTGTAATGTGGTATGGATGGATTTATTTTTCTAGTTTGAGGACAAGAATGAACAATTGTATTGGATTACATATAAGGGTAAGTGTGAGGCTGGGTAATGACCCAGAAGATAAAGTTCCTCACTGTGCTTTGTAGAAGCATCTCCCTAAGGAAAGCTTACCCAGGGGAAGTTTGTCTGATTTCACAGTGTAAGGATTTTTTTTGGTAAACTTCTGTCATATTTTTTCTAAAGAAATCTATGCATTATAGAACAAACTAGAATTCCACAGTCCTGACTCAGCCTGAAGACTTGTTTTGTTTGGCCTATATTTTTGTTTGCCTTAACTTTTAATTGAAGTACAAATGCATACAGGAAAGTCACAAATCACTGTACAATTTGATACACTTAACAAACTGAACACACCCATAAAATCAGCTTCTAGATCAAGAAAAAAACATTACCACCACCTCAGCCAGAATAAAGACTATCTAGCTCTCTGACACCATAGCTTAGTTTTACCTGTTTTTGAACTCCTTTGTGACTGCCTTTTTTTCACTCAACATTATATTGTGAGATTCATCTATAATGTGAAATTGTAGTTGGTTCCTTCTCATTGCTTTGTAGAAACTGTTACTGTGCCACAGCTGATCCACTTTGTTTTCTTATTGATTTTAGAGAGAGGGAGGAAGAGAGAGAGAGAACATCGATTTGTTCCACCGACTGACGCATTCATTTATTGACTCTTCTGTGTACCAAGGATTCAACCCCAAACCTTGACGCGTCCAGATGGTGCTCTAACCAATTGAACTACCCAGCCAGTGACAGCTGGTCCATTCTAATGATGGGCATCTGGGTAGTTTCCAACTTGGGGCTACTATAAAACATTATTACACGTGTCTTTTTTTTTAATCCTCACTTGAGGATATGTTTATTGCAAGAGAGAGAGGAAGAGAAACATCAATGTGAGAGAGAAAGATTGATCTGTAGCCTTGTACCCTGTTGGAGGATTAAATCTAAACCTAAGTACGTGCCCTGACTGGGAATCAAACCCACAACCCTTTGGTGTATGAGATGATGCTCCAACCAACTGAGCCATCTGGCCAGGGCTCTTGCACATGTCTTTTGATAAACAAATATATGTATTTATGCCTATGTAGTCTTTTAAAATTAGGACAATTTGCATGAAAAATACAAGATACAATTTAAACACATACACATACACACAGACCCTGGCCACGTAGCTCAGTTGGTTAGAGGGTCAACCTGATATGCCAAGGTTGTGGGTTTGATCCCCAGTCAGGGCACATACAAGAATCAACCAATGAATGCATAAATAATGAAACAACAAATAGATGTTTCTCTCGCTCTCTCCTCCTCTTCTTTCTAAAATCAACAAATAAAAATAAAAGCCCCGGCTAGGTGGCTCAGTTGGTTAGAGTGTTGTGCCGTATACCAAACCCAGTTTCGGGTTTGATTCTCAGTCAGGACAGGGAGGGGAGGCAACTGATCGATATTTCTCTCTCACATCTATGTCTCTCACATTTATGTTTTTCTCTATCTCCCTTTTTTCTCTTTCTCTTTCTCTCTTTCTAAAAATTGATAAACATATCCTCTTTAAAGAGGATTTAAAGAACAAAAAGAAAGAGAAGGAAAAAAAAGGCAAGATCTGATAACATTTCCTTATACCAACACTTGACTGGAATCAGGGCCTATCTTAGGTGGGGGCGGGTATATCTTCCTTACAGATCCTGTCCCTCTGTGTTATGTATTACAAACCTAGGCCTACTTATTTTAGTAGCTTTAAAAAAAATTCAGTAGTCTCTTAGGACACTCTTTTCATAGATAACTGCAAAGCTTATTTCCTCACACATTACCTTGTCAGAAAGGATTTTCCTGACCACTCACACTATAAAAAATGACAATTTCCCCCTGAACTATGCTTCCTATTTTCCTTTACCCTGCTTTATTTTTCTCCATTTTACTTGTCACCTGGCATAAACTTATTTTTTCTCCTCCACCTAGAATGGAAGTTCCATGAGAACAGGGACCTTTCTTATTTCTTAGTCACTGCCGTTTCTTCAGTCCCTGGAACAGTGCCTGGCATGTAGTAGAACTTGATAGATACTTGATGCAATAGTAATCATAGTAATAATAACAGCAACCAGTACTTACTGAAGGGAAACTATGTACCAAGCAAGCATTGTTCTAAGCACTTTAATATTAATTAAAGTGCATATATTAATCCATTTGATTCTCTCAGCAATTCCATGTGATGGGTAGCATTATTCATTTTACAATGAGGAAATGAATATATTTATCTTCTACTCAAAATAATAGATACATTTGAAGTACAGTGTACCCATCAAATTAATTAGTCTTTAAATGTACTAGAGAAGCTTAATACCTAAAAGGAACCCTTTAACAAATCATTTTTAATGTTTTGTTTGATAACATGTTTAGTAGTTCCTTAAGTTGTCTTCCTTATATTCAACTTCTAGCATATTAAATTTTTTAGTTTTAGGACTGGGCTTAGATTATGATACAATTAGTTGGAATTTCAGAGATCTGGGGCAGTGGAAGCTGATCAGATTTTGCTATCTGATGGGCAAGAAGTCCTGTTTCCTGTCTCCCAGGAGTACTGGAGAGGGAGTCCTTGAGCTTAGGAAAGTCCACTTACCTGATGAAGGATTTTAGAACCTAGATCATCTGTCCACCTGTCACACGAAGTACTGATTTGTCACTTTGCTAATGGCCCTGTTTGAGATAATGCTGATGTCAGTGTCCCTGGTTAGAATTCTATTTTTTTTCTGCTTTTAATTTTATTAGTATTTATTTTATGCTCATTAAATTCATTTACGTTATGCTAAATTTATTTTAAGTTCTTTCTCTAGTTTCTTCTGGAATATCTTTTTCTTCTGTGCGACCTCCTCTTTTGGTTCAGGAACAATCTGCTCTTTTTTAGTAAGGATCATCTCAGCGTGGCAGGGAGAGCTCATGTCTGGGTTAATCCAGTCGAGCTCTGTAACTTCTGTGCTGTATCTTGGGAGCTTTGTTCACCTGGATGTGCTCAATAACCAAAGAATTTACATCTACACCCTTAAATTCAGCATTTCTCTGCATTTAAAAAAATTTATTGATGAGAGAAAGAGAGACTGATTTGTTGTTCCACTTATTTATGCATTCATTGGTTGATTCTCATATGTGACCTGAACGGGGATTGACGCAACCTTGGTGACAAAGTGAGCTACCCGGCCAGGGCTTTACTTTCTGCATGTTTAATATGTGCAGCAAAAATTCAGCACTTTTTTTGGGCAGCCAACCCTATCTATGTCCAGTCCCACTGTTTGGCCTGGGCACACCTACCAACTCCACCATTGTAACTTTACAGAAGCAAGAATGACCTTGCTTCTGTAAAGTGACAGTCTTCAGAAATTTGGTGGCTTTTTGAATACACGTACTCTTGATGGCCTGGGCAGTTTCATGAGTGTTCTTAAAATGAATACGGAGATTTGAACCTCTCGGTTTGCATGTTTATGGGGTTTTCTGGGCCAAACGAGTAGCAAAGCACTTTCAGAGGTCACCTCTGGCCACTTTCCAGAAGAGCAGAACTCCTTAATTTCTTTGCTAAACCCAACCCCATGTGCCAGTTGTTACATAGGGAACCTACTCCATAGAAGATTGATAGTATTAAAAAGCCTTTGCCAACTGAGCAAAAAGCAAACATTCTCTAGCTCCAGGAACGAAAATGGAGCTACTATGTTTCAGAAGTGCTATGTTAACGCTTCCATTGACTGAGACATTCAGAGAAAATTGGACATGGCCTCTCATATTCTTGCCTTAGTTAAGTTCTCTGTAGCTACCACCCTAGGAGCAAAAGGGAAGGACTTATCTGTAAAAGTTGTCACAAATAGTTTAGACACATTCATTGGTTTAACTATTTTTTCTTGGCACAGATTACAATTGCACCAGGCCTTCCAGGACTCCCTAACTGCAATTCCCTTTGGCACTATTTCCAGAAATCTTGTTTATGCTTCATTTTCCCCTCCAGGCTGTTTTCTCAGATTGAGACTATCATGTAAACTGTTCCTTCACACAGTGCTAGTTGGACTTTTAGAATCCATGTATCAATAAAGGGTATGACTCACCCCCAAAGTCTTAGTAACCATGTGAGATCCCCAACATTATATTTTACCAAATAAGTATATATTTTTAATGATCAACCCTTATTAGCATCTTTGAAAAGAAAGGGCATTTTAAAAAAAGATTTCATTTACTTATTTCTAAAGAGAGGGGAAGGGAAGGAGAAAGAGAGGGAGAGAAACACATGGGAAAGAATCACCTATTGGTTGCTTCCCACACACCCGCAACCAGGGAACTGGCCTGCAACCCAGGCATGTGTCCTGACCAGGAACCGAACCCATGACCTTCTAGTTCGCAGGCTGGTGCCCAATCCACTGAGCCACACCAGCCAGAGGAGAAAGGACATTTTTAAAAAATATATTGATTTGAGAGAGAGAGAGAGAAATATTGATTTGATGTTCCACTTATTTATGCATTCAGTGTTCGATTCTTCTATGTGACCTGACTGAAGATCAAACTTGCAACTTCGGCATATCAGGACGACACTCTAACCAACTGAGCTACCCGGCCAGGGCAAGAAAGAGCATTTTTACATCAAAAAGCCAGGAAAGAAATAATCTCAGAATAAAGAAGAGTTCTGTATATTGAATAAGTTTGGCTTTATGAAAAACCAATTACATTAGCATTACCTTTCTTACTTCCTGGAGGACTCCTAAAAAATTCTGCTCTCCCTTCTTAGACTCTAAGTTGAATCTTCAAGTTTCCTTAAAGTTTCCTTTACTGCTGGCTCTTGGTTCTTATTCTTTTCTGCCATCCATGTCTCTAAAAGCTGCTCTTGGATATACAAAGCTGTGAATTACTAGTGTTTTAAGGCCTCCTAGCCCAGCTGGGTTTTTTTTTCTTTAGGCTATTCTCATGTTGCTCTTTTCACATCTCCATTCAGTGAGTCATAAAACACATCTGCACTTTATTTATTGATTTGAGAGAGAGAGGGAGGGAGGGGGGGGAGAGAGAGACATTGATTTGTTGTTTCACTTATTCACGCATTCATTGGTTGCTCTCTGTATGTAATCTGACCAGGGATTGAACCTACAGCCTTGGTATATTGAGACAATGCTCCAACCAACTGAGCTACCTGGCCAGGGCAATACATCTGCACTTTTAAAAAGCTGATCATTAATTTATCTTGGGATTTCCACATTTCCTTTTAGCATTCAATTAAACTAGTTAAGTCTACACATTTAACTTTTTAACACTAATGGATCCACTAGGTTTTCAATAGTAAAATGGGGTTTGATATTACTAGGGAGAATTTTGAAAATGAATGAGCTATTTAAATGAGCTATTACTACTAATTCAACAAACATTTACTTAGTATTGGGTTATAACAATTAATAATAAAAATACTCTTGCCCTTAAGCAGCCATAGATTTATTGGAAAAGCAATATATAATCCAGGGGTTGGTTATCTTAAGCTGGGTGGATGGGATAAATGGGTTTGGGGCAGAGTTGTTTAATAAGATTGTAAGGAAACATTTGGGTGTGTATGCATTTTTCTGAGAAGATTCATTACTACTCTCACTAGATTCTCAACTGAGTCCAAAACTTGCAAAACAAAAGGAAATATTGATGTAAACAGATACATTTAATATACCAAAATAAATTACAGTAATGCCAATGTCATGGGTGAACAAAAAAATCAAGCACCCTCCTTCTGCTTGGGGGAAGAATAAATGTTCACTGACCATAGTCTTGTGATCAGAAGTTGGGTGGTGGAGATCCCCAAGGACATTTGAGGCAGGAAGAACAGCATATACAAAAGTATGGGTTCCAGAAAAAATGTGTATTTGGGGGAAAAAATTCAGTGTGGCTGGAGCACAATGTACACAGTGAGAAATATACGGGGCCAGAGATGGCAAACTTTGTACATTGTGAGGACTAGAGAGAGCTGGGAGAAATCTTTAAAAATAAGTTTTTACACTGTCAGTTGTGTAAAGTGTATAAGTATTTCTCAAAGAAGTTCTCTCCTATCCCTGCCTTACTAAGAGGGTGATGGGCAATGAGATGTACTGTTCCTGAAGAGTATATAAAATCTGCCTTGGCTGGTGTGGCTCAGTGAATTGAGCACCAGCCAGCGAACCAAAGCGTTGCTGGCTTAATTCCCAGTCAGGGCACATGCCTGGGTTGCGGGCCAGGTCTCCAGGGGCGGGGGGCACAAGAGAGGCAACCACACACTGATCTTTCTCTCTCCTTCCCATCCCCATTCTCTAAATGAAGAAATACCATCTTAAAAGAAAAAAAGAGTACATAAAAATCTGTCCTCCTTTTTTTCTCTTATTCCCACTGCCCCTAGAAAGAGCTTTTGGTTTCCACCCTCCAGAAATCTAAAATTTTGGAACTAGAAGGAAACTTAGAAGTTATTTTGGTCTAACTTCCTCATTTTACAGCGTTGGAAATAGCCTGGGTGAGGAAATGATTCACTTTCCTTGTTTCCCTTCTACCTCTCCAGTTGGGTGCTGGGCCTTTTTTGCTTCTCCCTGTCTTCTGAGGCAATCTTCTGGACTCCTTTGGCTTCAACCAACATCCCTATATCCACGATTTGGATTCTCAGCTCTGTCATTCTGTTTGCACCCCCCAAACCTTTATTTGTCTACAGGACACTTCTATCTGATGTTTTATCTTCTGAAACCCAGCATGTCCAAAGATACATTTTCTAAAGGATTTCGTTTATTTTTAGGGACAAGGGAAAGGAGAGAGAATGAGAGAGAGAGGAACATTGATGTGTGAGGCATTAATCCATGGCCTCTCATATGCATGTCCCCCAACCTTGGACCTGACCTGCAACCTATGCATGTTCCCTGACCGGGAATCAAACCGATGACCTTTTTTTTTTTTTAAAGATTTTATGTATTTATCTTTAGAGGGAAAGGGAAGGAGAGAGGGAGAGAAATATCAATGTATGGTTTCCTCTCATGCATCCCTTGCTGGGAACTGGCCCGCAATTCAGGCATGTGCCCTGACTGGGAATCGAACCGTAATCCTTTGGGTCGCAGGCCCACGCTCAATCCACTGAGCTACACCAGCCAGGGCTCAAACCGGTGACCTTTTGCTTTGTGGGACAAAGCCCAAACCATTGAGCCACACTAGTCAGGGCCAAAGACAAATTTATAATTCTTCCCCACCCCTACAAATCTCTTTCAGTTTTCCCCACATTGGAAAATGGCATCTCATCCACCCAGTTGCTAAAGTCAAACCAGGAATCATCCTTGATAACGCTTTTTTGTAGTGCCCCTCCAATCTAATCAATCAATGGATCACTAAGACCTCTCTCTCATCGTACCTCCTAAAATGTCCATTTCTTACTGTCGTCATTGCCACTACTATAATAGACCATTACCTTTTGCCTTGACTTACTGTAATACTCTTCTAATTCCTAATCACTGTTCTCCCTAAATCTATTTTCCACACTGCAGAGTTAACAAATTAATAACTGTCTCAAATAGAAATCTGAGAATGCTATGCTCCTGTTAACCCTTCACTGGCTGATCATCGTTTGTAGTTAACACGTAAGGCTCCTATCTTTCTCCTTTCTGCCCAACTCTCCAGTCTTATGTGATGCCACAGTCTCTTGCAGGATGTGCCAGTCATGCTGGCCTTCTTTTAGTTCCTCACCAGTGCCAAGCTCTTTCTCTGCTTGGGGCCTTTGCATCTACTGTTTCCTCACTCCCTTCCCTCACCTTCTTATTATTCTTCAGGCTTTAGCTGAAGGTCACCACCTCAGGAAAAACTTCCTCTGCCCTCTCTACCCCCCAGGACAGTTCCTCTGTGCCTTCTCACTGTACTTGGCACAACTGCAATTGAATAATTATTTGCTTACAGTTGATTTCCCTGACTATATAAGCTTCAGGGGAAAGTAAACTCTTAAGCTGTTTTCCCCAGCACATTGCCTGGCCCTCAATAAATACTGGTTGAAAGAGGGATTGAATGCTTGATCTACCCAGTTGCAGAGCTGAAATTAGAACACAGACCCATTACTGGCACAGTTTTGTTTCCTCAAACTACGAGGGTCACATAAGATGACACCCTATACTCCAGACTTCCTCTCCCCTTTTCCAGTGTAAATACACTCTTGTGTGTTCTGTTTAGGGGCCTATTAAAAGCCACTCTGGTGAACTAAAATCCAGGTTTAGAGATTACCTTTCCCCATAAGATAGCAACTCCCAGATGACAAAAAGTAATCCCAAAGGAACTAATAAAAATTTCATCATTGGAGGGAGGGAATTTTTACTACCAGGCCTTAATGGAATTACAGGGAAGGAATCTACAATGTACTGGACTTGCTTTAATGTCTTCCTTTTATTATTTATTTTTAATTTTTATTTATTGATGTATAGATAGAGACCTTGATTTGTTGTTTCACTTATTTATGCACTGATTGGTTGCTTCTTGTAAATGCCCTGACCAGGAATGAAGCCCTAGAACCTTGGCATATCGGGACGATGTTCCAACCTAGCTAGCTGACCAGGGCTACTTACTGTCTTTAAAAAAACCAACTTTATCTTCACAACAAGCCTTTTAAGAAGATATTATTATTCCCTTTTGCCACTTATCAAATGGCTAGTTTAGTAATTTACTTAATATTGCAAATCTGGTGGGGAGGCCAGTATTTAGCCCCACCTCCTCCCAGGTCAGTCCTCCATTTATCATACCATGCTGTTTCCTACAGTAAGTGTAGGTAACTGTTTATAGTTTATACATAAATCTGGGCCATGGGGTTAACTGACTATCATTTTATTATTATTAATCCTCACTCAAAGACATATACTGATTTTTAGAGAGAGAGGAGGGGAGAGAGAAACATTGATAGGTTGCCTTCTGTACCCACTGGGGATTGAACATGCAACCTAGTTATGTGCCCTGACTGGGAATCGAACCTGCACCGTTTGGTTTATGGGATGATGCTGCTCCTATCAACTGAGACATCCCACTAGGGTCGGGCTGAGTGTCTATAAAGAAGGCTTACTAGATTTCTTTTATCTTTTTGGTGGGATCTGTGGTCTGTGACTTGACATTTTACTGTCTTTTCCAGAAGTCCATCACATTTGGTGCCTGACCTTATTCATTCCAACCTTAGAGTATGATTATGGGAAGAAAAAAATGAATTTACCACCAATGCGTATTTATGATGCAAAACCTAGTATGTTGTGCTATCATTTATTTTACTACTGAGTCCACCAAAGCCTCCTGTATCCAGGGTGGATGATGTCAGGTCGATACTTAGCAGTGCATTATCTATCTGTTTACTACTATTGGCAATACCAAAAGCTATTAGGAGATGGGCTGTCCTGGGATCAAATATCCCTGCATGAGTTGGGTTTGTCTCTGATTAAAAATGTTTTTGCCCGCCCTTTAATCACCTCTGGATTCTGGTTGTTGAAAACAGGTTTTCTCTTGGGGGCAGAGCAACACTATGACATTTGTGTGTGTGTCAGACATATTTAACAGCTTTGTGACCTTGGACACAGTACTTAAATTCTGTTTCCCGGGTTGTAAAATGTAGCAATTAACAGGTATTTTGAAGATGCTGAAGACCATTAATAGGTCTTTGAAAACACACAACAACAAAACTTAACACAGAGCGGGAATTCAAGTAGCATTAATTGTCTTTCTTCCTCAGATAAGGACATTTCCTTTTGAAGTTCACAGACTTATAGATTCTCTGGACTTGTTGAAAATACATGGAAAATTTTGTTTAGATGTGTGAGTGTGTTCTTCTTGGAAATAAAGGCCACAGTTTAACAGATCATTACGGGGGGCCAGTGACTAACCTAAAAAATTGTAGATTCCCTTCCCTGCAATGCTAAAGGATGACTCTCTTGCACGGGACCAAATTTTTGTGAATGTTTTTGTTCTCTGGGTACTATTACTTTTTTTGCAGTCTGCTAACAGAGGAGGATAACCAGGCACCTGGGGAGGGAGCGTCTTTCTGAGAAACGGCCCCCATGAAGATTCCCTGGAGACTCTGTGACCCTTTTCGACTTCCTTCCTAGATGGGGGTGGGGTGCCATCTGCAGCTGGGAAGCAGGTTTATTTTATGGTGTCTCAGGCTTCAGGGGTCTCTTCCTCAAGGAAGGGTTAGTTTTTGTGGATTTTCTGAAGCTAAAGTCACTCTCTCCAGGTGTTAGTTAAAAACCTCGTGGTGAGACCCAGTCGTCCCCACCTTCCTAGGCCCCAACCCCGAGGCGGTGGGGGCGGGGAGCCAGTGCGAGCCGCTTCCGCTCCTCCAGCCCACCAGAGGGCGCTGAGGCCCCGCCTCGTCCTTTTCGAGGTACTTTGCGCCGGGACCCTTCCGCGTGGGTGAGTGAATGTGAGAGTCAGCGTCGCGCCGCGCACGCCGTGCGCCGCCGCCGCCGCTCCGCGCCCTTATTTCGGCTGCTGGGGGCGGGCGCGCGCGCGCGTAAAGCCATAGAGACGGGCGTTGCGTTCTGGGGCTAGAGCGTCACCGAGTCGGAGCCGGAGCCCGAGCCGCGCGCTGTGTCTCCGCTGCGTCCGCCGAGGCCCCCGAGTGTCAGGGACAAAAGCCGCCGTCGCGCCGCCTGCTCCCGCCGCCGGAGCTTCTTCGCTGCTGCCGACACTCAGAAGAGAGTCCGCCGCCGTCGCTACCTGTGAGGATCCGAGAGCCATGTCGGCTAGCAGCCTCTTGGAGCAGGTACAGGCCCGGCCCGCATGCCTCGGCCATTGTGTGAGGAGAGAGGGAGCCCGACTAGGCCCGGGCCCGCCGCCCCCGGTCGGGCCGAGCTGAGGCGGCGCCTCCCGCGGGCCGGGTTTCGGGCCTCTCGGGCCGGCCCCGCCCTGCGCCTCGCCCTCAGCCCGCTCTTCCCGCTGCTTCCCGGCCCTCGGCGCCCAACGCCCGCTCCGGCTGTCCTCCTCGGCGGGCCTCGTCTTCCTCCCTTGTTCCCTTCCCGTTCCTTGAAGCCCTGGTGCCCTCGCGTTGCCTCCGGTGCGTCCCCCCGCTTTCTGCCCGCGAGCCCCGCCGGCCTAGCGCTTTCCCCGCCTCCCGTTTTTTAGCCTCCCCCTCTCACTGCCATTCCTGACGCCTACCCTCAGGCCCGCTCCTTTATTCCCTCCTCGGGCCCGGCTTTAATTTGTCTTCCTTCTCCCATTTCTTCCTCGGACAACTTGCTGCTCGGCGACGTTCCCTGTGCCCGCAGAGACCAAAAGGTCAAGGAAACAAAGGTGAGCTCGGCTTCGCCGGTGGCCCCGGGCCGGGCGGGGGGCGCCGAGTCGCGGGGGCGGGGTCTCCGGGAAGCGCCCGGCGGCGCGGATCCTCGGGAAGCCCTGGGTTCGCAGGTGCCTCACACTTAAGTATTTGACCCTTTCGGCGTTTTCTTGCAGCTGGCGATCAGCTTTTGAGCGAACAAG
This sequence comes from Sturnira hondurensis, assembly GCF_014824575.4. NCBI lineage: Eukaryota > Metazoa > Chordata > Mammalia > Chiroptera > Phyllostomidae > Sturnira > Sturnira hondurensis. The sequence continues at coordinate 734,497 of NW_028082147.1, forward strand.
GAGTAATTCATTAAGGGTGGGGGTGGATTCTGTTTTGAAATGTCTCAGGTCCTTAGTTTCCTGTATGTCTTAGGAGGCCTTTGTTTTTCATCCTCGTGGATCACACTCTGGAAGCACTCACATGTGACCGGGGTTGGGGGGGAGCGGGAGGACATTGAGATCTGGAGGAGCCAGTAAAATGACCTTTTTGGATCAACTTGCTCTGCGTGGAGGGAGACATTTTTGCTAATCCTGCTCAGCATTCACTCTTATCCTTATCCTTTCGAAATTCTTACTTAATTGCTCTGGTTGTAATATATTTGATTAATTTGGGAGGGAGATTGTGTGATTGAGACACTCGTAATTTTAATTTTTTCCCTTTAGTACAAAATGGATCTGTACATCAAAAGGATGGATTAAACGATGATGATTTTGAACCTTATTTGAGTCCACAGGCAAGACCCGTGAGTACTTAACCATTTACGTTCCTGATCAAAGGACGTATATCATTTTTTCTCTACCCTATTATTAGTTTCATTTTCAGGGGTGCCTTTCTTACTACTAGGGTATTATAAAAAGTTGTTACAGATGTTAATAGACTGTTCAGATTCCCATCTTTTGTCAGCAGACATGTGCTCTGAAACTAGTTCTGATGACATCTTTTCAGTGCACTAGTGTTAACACCTGTTTGAGTAGTTCTTTTGCCTTACCAAGAGTATACAATGCCAAACTTAATCCTTTCCAGTTTAAATATTCTGAATTTTTATCTCCTCCCCCAATTGGATTCACATGTCATGGAAAAAAACTAATTAAAAAATCACCTTAATTTTACTCAGTACTGCAGAACTGGGTATTCTTCCTCTCCTCTGGTCACTAAAGTTAGTGGGGTCTTAGAACTATTTTGGAGTTTATATACTTGTTTTTCAAGTTGAACTATATCTACATTAAGAGAGACCAACTTTGTAGCTACCTTTGGATTCTCACGTTAAGGGTGCTATAGGATTTACAAAATGGAGTTAAAAGAAGGTAAAATAGTGTTTAGCACAGATTAACATGAAGAATGATTGAGGTTTTTGCAATGTAAAGTATCTTCTAATGTGAAGGTAGTTGCATAGAGGTACATGACCTGTGCATATAGAAACTTCTTTAATGTGGCAGTTCTTTTGTATAAATGTTTTCTTTCCCAAAGATATAGTTACAAAGTTGTAGCAGATATAACTCCCAGACTAATAAACTAAAAGGAAAGTAGGCAGTAACTCAACCAAAATATCCTGAAAGCAGCAGCTTATGGAACCCTTACATAAATTCTGAACAGATACTGTATGATAGGTATAATAGTGTAGAATGACTTGATGTATTAGCATGTGTCCATGTTTGGGTGTAATTCTTACCTGAAACGTTTAGATTCTTTGTGTGAAATTTTCTGTATTGAATATACAGAAACCACTTAAGCCAATGATGGGAAAAAACTTTTTGCAGAAAACAACCAGTTAATCAGGAAAAATAGGGAAGGAAGTAGAGGAATGAACTATTAATAGGTTCCTGCTATTGAAGTAGTTTGCTTACATAATCTTTATAACAGGGAGAGTTGGAGCATTTGGAAATACAATTCTAAGTAGTTCTTGTGAAACATTGTGTAATTGAGATTTTTGAGCTCAGGGGCAGGTGGGAACCTGCTTATTCAGGTGTAGAATTTAGCTATATAATGGCATAACCTGTGGTATTAAGTGCTTTTTTCCCCCTTAAATAGGTTAAAGCCTAAATGTTTTTATTTTTTAAATATTGGGGTGGGGATCGAAATCTGGCTGAGTAGAAAACCTGAGAATCTTGGTCCAGGGTAGTTTATCTTCAAGAGTAATTCATCTACTTTTTAATCAGTTTTTTATTGTCTTATGTTGGAATAATCCTTCAGGCTTAATCCAGTCATTACAGATTGAATTTTTTAATACATAATGGATTTGGGTTTGTTAAAGTATTAACACTATCTTCAAGAGATACTCTTAATTTGCCCTGGCAGGTGTGGCTCAGTGGATTGACCGCAGGTCTGTGAACCAGAGAGTTGTTGGTGCAATTCTCAGTCTAGGGCACATGCCTGGGTTGCGTGCGGGTTGGGTCCCCAGTTGGGGGTGTGTGAGGGGTGACTACACTATTGGTGTTTCTCTCCCTCTTCTTTCTCCCTTCCCTTCTCTCTCAAAATAAATAAATAAAATCTTTAAAGTAAATGCTCTTAATTTTAAGACAGGGTTTTTTGTTTGTTTTAAGGAAAATTCAGATTGGCAGAGAAAAGCTCTGCCATTTGGCTTACATTAGTGGAAACATTTAATCTTCAAGAGATATGTTGTAGTGGCTAGGGAGAAGCACTCAACTTTGGTAATTCAAACTTAAGGCCTAAAAGAGTGGTGGTCACCCAAGTCTCTTAAGAATAAAATTCCGTATTTTGACTAGTTAATCGCTTCATACATACCCGAGCTGTTTTGAAGTTAGGGTAAAGTACTCTGTTGAGTTGAGCTGTGTCTATATCTATAGTTTTGTATATCTCTAGCTTCTTATTTTAAGGGACTGTATTGTGAGCTATAGGATTTATTAAAAAAGTGAAAATACCTTCAGCACAAACTAATGTAAGATCAAGAATGACTGAGGTTTTTGCTGCATAATCTCCCTTCTAACATGAAGACTATTTGCATATGAGTTTATATTTCTGGTTACTCTTTATAACTGTTCCTTTTTTAAAGGTAATGGACTATGGTGTCTTTAGAATTATACTCCCGTTTTTAATGGAAAAGTTAGTTGTGCATTTTAGCTTATAGCCATTTGTTTTATAGGAGAAGCAGAACAGGAAGCAACATTTTTTCTAGTTTTAAATCCTCTAGAGGCTACTGTATATTTTCTTTCTAAGTTATAATTAAATAGTGACATCTGTTGACGTTCCCAGATAGTTTGCCAAGAGGCTACCACTGTAAACTAGGTGTAGTGAACCTTGCTTTTTTTCCATAATAAAATTTATTTGACATACACCAAAATGTCTTTGTGTATTTTTACATTTTGATAATTGAAAATTAATTCATGCATCAATATTTTAATATAGCAAAGACTTATGAACATACATAAAACCATACCATCTAAATGTTTACTAATAAGATTTAAGAAGTTTTCTTGACATACATTGTGCTCTTTAAATATAGTGGTAGAACTTTGCTTTTTGGTTTATGGTTGAGGAATGCACAGATTTTTGGGATAGAATTTGAAATTTGCAGTTTTATTTGTTGTATTTATTATAGTATGGTTTTAATAGGAAACTTTTCTGAACACTCCTTTGTTTTGCCGAAATTTCCTCTCAAATCCAAAGATACTGGTTTTCATAAAAGCATCATCTCAACACTTAAAAGGCAAGACTAACTTGTTGGGATGCTGGATTTTTCCCTTTTCTGAGTTGTGGTTCTAAAGTTAAGGCCCACATTAACTATGTGTAAGTTAAATTTTAAATGTTTAAACATCACAATTATTAAACCAAAATTTCTTTCAAGAAGAATCAAGTTTATGGGACAAGACCATCTGAAATGGTCACTCTCCTTTTTCATAATAATAGATGAAGTATTTGAATTATTTGAATAATTGAGAGAAGAAATGTCCTGATTTATTTATTTTTATGTGTAGTGTTGATTTGCTTTTTTTTTTCCTTCCACAGAATAATGCATATACTGCCATGTCAGATTCCTACTTACCCAGTTACTACAGTCCCTCAATCGGCTTCTCCTATTCTTTGGGTGAAGCTGCTTGGTCTACAGGGGGTGACACAGCGATGCCCTATCTAACATCTTATGGACAACTGAGCAACGGAGAGCCTCACTTCCTACCAGATGCAATGTTTGGACAACCAGGAGCCCTTGGTAGTACTCCATTTCTTGGTCAGCATGGTTTTAATTTCTTTCCCAGTGGTATTGACTTCTCAGCTTGGGGAAATAACAGTTCTCAGGGACAGTCTACTCAGAGCTCTGGATACAGTAGCAATTATGCTTATGCACCTAGCTCCTTAGGTGGAGCCATGATTGATGGACAGTCAGCTTTTGCCAGTGATACCCTCAATAAAGCTCCTGGCATGAATACTATAGACCAAGGGATGGCAGCGCTGAAGTTGGGTAGCACAGAAGTTGCAAGCAGTGTTCCAAAAGTTGTAGGCTCTGCTGTTGGTAGTGGGTCTATTACTAGTAACATCGTGGCTTCTAATAGTTTGCCTCCAGCTACCATTGCTCCTCCAAAACCAGCATCTTGGGCTGATATAGCTAGCAAGCCTGCTAAACAACAACCTAAGTTGAAGACCAAGAATGGCATTGCAGGGTCAAGTCTTCCACCACCCCCGATAAAGCATAATATGGATATTGGAACTTGGGATAATAAGGGTCCTGTGGCAAAAGCCCCCTCACAGGCTTTGGTTCAGAACATAGGTCAGCAGCCAACCCAGGGGTCTCCCCAACCTGTAGGTCAGCAGGCTAACACTAGCCCACCAGTGGCTCAGGCATCAGTAGGGCAACAGACACAGCCATTGCCTCCACCTCCACCACAGCCTGCCCAGCTCTCAGTCCAGCAACAGGCAGCTCAGCCAACCCGCTGGGTAGCACCTCGGAACCGTGGCAGTGGGTTTGGTCATAATGGGGTGGATGGTAATGGAGTAGGACAGTCTCAGGCTGGATCTGGATCTACTCCTTCAGAACCTCACCCGGTGCTGGAGAAGCTACGGTCCATTAATAACTATAACCCCAAGGATTTTGACTGGAATCTGAAACATGGCCGGGTTTTCATCATTAAGAGCTACTCTGAGGACGATATCCACCGTTCCATTAAGTATAATATCTGGTGCAGCACAGAGCATGGTAACAAGAGACTGGATGCTGCTTATCGCTCCATGAACGGGAAAGGCCCCGTTTACTTACTTTTCAGTGTCAACGGCAGTGGACACTTCTGTGGCGTTGCAGAAATGAAATCAGCTGTGGACTACAACACGTGTGCAGGTGTATGGTCCCAGGACAAATGGAAGGGGCGTTTTGATGTCCGGTGGATTTTTGTGAAGGACGTTCCCAATAGCCAGCTGCGACACATTCGCCTAGAGAACAACGAGAATAAACCAGTGACCAACTCCAGGGACACTCAGGAAGTGCCTCTGGAAAAGGCTAAGCAGGTGTTGAAAATCATAGCCAGCTACAAGCACACCACTTCCATTTTTGATGACTTCTCACACTATGAGAAACGCCAAGAGGAAGAAGAAAGTGTTAAAAAGGTAACCAGCTTACCATTAAGACTTTTAGGGGAGGGGGGATGGAACTAGAGAGAATAGGAGAGGTATTACACTGAGTATTAAAAACTCTGTAAATAACACAAGTATCACTGAATAGTTCAGTCCTATATGTAGGAGTGTGATGGATCTACTGTATGCACCTTAGTGAAGGAGTGTGGGAACATTAATGGAGGTTACAAATGTAGACTTAGAGGAAGAGAATTGTAGAGAACAAGAATTTACATGATGCAGAAAGAGGTGAAGAATGAGTCAGAAAGAACTTGGAATGATTGAAGTGATAATACCATGGAAATTAAAGTAGGAAAAGTTTGAGGTTAGGGGGAGAGAAAAGATACAGGTTCTCTTGGAATTAACTTTTGGCTTAATGGGTAACTGTTTTTTCCCCAAGAGTTGGTATGTCACCAAGCCCTGACATCATCTTTTAGCCTGCCTTTTGACAACTGGCAACTTTAAGAGGATGTTTTTAAGAACTTTCTTGTTCCTGTCCTTAGTGTTCTTTCTTTTTTCAAAACCTTTTTCTCATTGGAAAAGTAAAATGTTTATTATATAAAACTTGGAAAATGGATCATTAGAAAAGGCTCTTGCTCTTAATATTTTGTTGTATTCCTGAAGAGTCACTTCCTCTTGTTTCCTTTGCACCAAGTAGGAATCTTGGGTAGAGTTGAATTTATTTGAGAGTTGGTAATGTTTGATCCTTGTGTGTGGAGTGAATATAAACTTCAGAACCATAAGAGAATGATAAAATACTAGTTGGGGTGGATTATGTTTTATCTAGGACTTAGACATATTTATTTGTTTGTTTGTTTTTAAAGATTTTGTTTTTAGAAAAGGAGAAGGAGAGAAACATGTGGTTGCCTCTCAAGTGCCCCTTACAAGGGGACCTGGCCTGCAACCCAGGCTTGTGCCCTGACTGGGAATCAAACTGCTGGTGACCCTTTGGTTCGTAGGCCCATGCTCAGTCCACTGAGCCACACCAGCCTGGGGTGGACTTAGACATTGAAATGTAGGAATTAGGGGAAAGGATTATGGGCAAGGAGGAAATGAAAGAAAAATCTGTAAATGATTTGAGAGAACTCTGGTTAGTGTTAAATGTAAAATAAAAATCAAACCCAGTGGTGGGAAGGTAGAAGAGGAATGCCGGGGTAAACGGTTATGTGAGGAGATTTGACTTGGGGTGGTAAATACACAATACAGTATAAAGAAGATGTATACCTGAAACCTATATAATTTTATTAACTGATATCACCCCCAATGAATTTAATAAAAAATAGAAACAAAACCGAAAAATTTATGTAAATATATTTTCATTAAGGTTGTTATGAATTCATAGAGAGCATATATATTTGATCTAGGATCTGAGATGTTTGTTATGGCTCTTTAAAAACTTACTCCTTTGAGCATTGAGAGGAGGGTCTTTGGTGGATTTTTCATCTCCATAACACAGGACCAGAGGTTGTTCAACTAAAGTAGGATGATAGTTGCAGCCTTATGGTCTAGTGTGTACAAATAGAGATACACTTGTCAGTGATGCTAAAAGTATTGGGGATATAGAGCCAGATTACTGAAGAGTTGGCTGTTAGAAACTTTCCTCCTTTTTAGTCTTAAACTCCCCTCTCTTCCCCCAAGTTTTAACAGTTTAATGTAAAATCTCCCATAATCTTATAGAAAAAGACAGTTTACTGGTTGTTTTTGCCAGGCATCTGAAAGACACTAAAGATGTCTTCAGAGGCTCCTGTTACTACAAGTGCAGGGAGGGTAGAGATGACTTTGTAGGTACCATGTAGTGGCATGGCAGATTTTTAAAGTGTGTGAGGGGTGTCCAGGTGCTTGATAATCTCTCATATCATCAGTATTTGCAGAGTTCTGTCTGACATCTTGTGATTAAAAGCATAAAGGAAGAAACAGGAATATTTTTAGGGATGCACACTGCAGATGCTAAAATAAACTGGTATTATGTGTTAGAATCGTGGGGAAACTTTGGTTTAAAAATGAAGTAGCAAATTTGAGGACTATTTATGTAAGCTTTTAACCAAGGATGTATTTGTATTAAAGTCACTTGAGTGGTTTAGTGCGTGATAATTGAATTTCATAAGTAGGTATAAGATTTATATTTTGGAATTGACCAGTCCTATGATGTTTTCATAAAGTGGCTGTAATAATATTTATGGTCTTTATTAACTGGTGGGTCTTTCTTAAAACTATTCAGTAAAGACCTTTGAGTATTTTAATTGTTCTCAGGCAGGTGAACAAAACCACCAAGGGGAAAAAAAGCTTCAATTATACTTTTGTCAGATTATTTTTTAGTTTATCTTCTGTAATAAATGCTTGCTGGGCTTTCAAGAAGGTCCCTGTAATTACTTCTGAACTCAGTTACCATTTCAGTCAGTATTACCTTACTGAAGGTAAGGTTTCCCACTGTTATCCTTAATATCCTTACATAAGTGACTGTAAGCTTCCAGTCTTTATTAGGCTTCCAAGAAAAAACAAGTTTTATGAGAATGGGAGTGATAGCTTATTGAGGCAGTAGAGAGACCTCCTTAGGTTGGGTGTTTTGTGTGTGCACTTTTATATTTACAAGACTGCAAAAAATCTTCATGCCAAATGGGCACAGTAACTCAGTACATAGGGAAATACTTGAACTTCCTCCTGAAAATGATGTCACAGCTGTTGCAGAGTTTTGAGATTAGGCATGTATCTTGGCAGAACATACTGAAGCAGAATTAGAGCTGTTTTTGCCTAGCATTATTACTGACTTATTCTGTCATATGATATAATTCAGGATCATAGACCCTTCGTGCATTGGAGCTATCTGGCTTGAAACTTGGGTGCTTCAGATACAATTTGTAACCTGCATTTGCTTAGAACCATTCCCTAATTGTTAAATATTCTCCAGTGACATTACTTTTGATGACTTCATAGTGTTTTATCATAGATACATTGTAATTTATCAATTCCTTTTTTTTCAAACCTTAAGACCCCCATATTTCTTTTTTTAAGATTTTATTCTTAGAGGGGAAGGGAAGGAGAGAAGGAGAGAAACATCGATGCATGGTTGCTTCTCCAGAGTTCCCCACCAGGAACTGGCCTGCCACCCAGGCATGTGCCCCAACTGAGAATCGAACCACAATTGTGTGGTTCGCAGGCCCGCACTCAATCCACTGAGCTATACCAGCCAGGGCTAATTTATCAATTTCTAATTGTTGGATATGTCAGCTTTTTAATATTTTTTTCCAGCTAAAATAGCGCTGTAGTGAAAAATCTTTGATGCAATACTGATTCACATCTGCCTTTAGTGTTACTACTGGGTCAAGGGTGTATGCCTTTTGAAGGTTTGGCTGTGCTTTATATTGCCATATGAGCCTTTTTCCTTCTGAAAAAAAAATTGAGAGAATTACTGTTAGCTGTTCAGATGAAGATAACAGTGAGTTAACTCCCTTTGTCTCAATTTTGGAATAGTCTGGCATTATTTGGAATAATGATAATGTTTTTATAAACCTCATAATAATTGGTTTAGTTTTTGTCTTAAATTTCTAGCCTTTAACTGTAGGTAAAAATAAGAATAGTGGGAACCACATAATTCTCTTAAGGCCAAGCCCAATGTTAATCAGGCACTTGGGTACATAATATTTTCTGAATAATGGCAGAGTGGGGAGAAAGATATAGAGAAGATGTGATTAGTGACAACAACTCAAGGTGTATGTGTATGTATATTTATATTTTTAAAATATGTTTATTGATTTAGAGAGGAATGAGGGGAGAGGGAGAAACATCTATTGGTTGCCCTGCCCTATACTGGTGTATAGGATGATGATCCAACCTGCCAGGGCTCAAGGTATGTATTTTTTTAAAATTTACTTATTTATCTTTAGAGGCGAAGGGAAGGAGAAAGGGAGAGAAATATCAATGTAGGGTTGCCTCTCGTGTGTCGTCCTCTGCTGGGAACTGGCCTGCAACCCAGGCATGTGCCCTGACTGGGAATAGAAACTCCATCCTCTGGTTCCCAGGCCCGCGCTCAGTCCACTGAGCTACACCAGCCAGGGCTAAGGTGTGTATTTTTAAAAAATTCCTTGCCGTTTGGTGAGAATAGCAGGATTTTATAAAACCTCTCACATTTTCAAGCAGAATACCTAAGAATGGTGACTTGGAGTGTGTTCAGATAAACTTAAATTTTATTATGCTGTTTAAGAATTGACATGAAGCTTTTTTATCTTTTCTTGGAACAACTTTACTATGTGCTAGACCGTGAGTTTCTCTAGTAGTGTCTGTGAAGGAACCTTACATTAGTGATAGGTAACAGCATAAAACAAAGTGTTTTTTCAAGGTATGCACAGTGTGCCAATTTGGAAGCTTAAAGATTGCCTACTCAGCCTGGGATTGGTCATAGAAGAAATCCTGGAAGAAGTGATCTCTCAGCCTAACCTTGAAAGATGTATAGAAATTAGGTGTTTGGGAAGAGTGAACATAGGTTTGGTGCAGCACAAAGTCTGGGACACTGTATAGATAATAATTTGAACAGGAATTTCTTTATAGTTCAAGAAAGGTTAATTGGTATTTGTGGAATGTGTTTCCCAAGAGGGAAGTTTGGAGATTAGGTTAGTGAAAGGGAGTTGAATGAATTGCGTATGCAATTAGTTTGATACAGAAAGACTACTAAGACAGAGGTACAAAGTTGGCTTTAAAAAGTGTTAGAGCTTAATTAACCCTGACAGGTGTGGTTCAGTTAGTTGAGTGCTGTCCTGCAAAGCCATAAGTTGCTGATTTGATTCATGGTCAGGGCACATGCCTAAGTTGTGGGTTCAGTCCCCAATTGGGGTGTGTGTCAGTGTTTCTCTCCCTCTCTTTCTGTCTCACTTTCCCTCTCTCTAAAAATAAATAGATTAGTAGGTAGATAGATAATAAAAACTATTTGAATGTAAAAGAATGAGGAGTAAAGTCTAATTTTAATCAGTGGTGGAGGAGCTCCTTCATGTGATCCTTGCACGGAAAGTAGATGGGGACTCTTGTGAGAAGTTAAGGTGTACCAGTATATGATAATAATAGATATTACTGAATACATCTCACTTCTTCCCTTAATATGTTTCATATATGTTATCTTATTTGTCGTCATAATGTCCCTTAGTGTTTGGTGGAATGTTCAGCTTACAAGAAGTAATTTAGAAGAGGAACATAATAGCTGTTATCACATGCTTTTAAAATTCTGGCAGGTTTATTCTCTATACCAGAAATAGCCCTAGAACCAATGGATAGAGGTTATAGGGAGGAAAATTTTTGTAAATAAAAGGGAGAATTTTCTAAAAAGGGAGTTCTTGGTCACAGGAGGGTTTCAAGAAGAGGCTAAAAGATCTTTTATTTAGATATCTTGTAGGGAAGATTTATACGTGGGTTAATCTAGATCAGAGAAACCAAGGATAAGAGGGTTAGCTGGTCCCAGATAACATTTGAGGTTCATAGAAGAGGAATTGATGCCACTAAATGGGTATTTTGGAAAGTCATTGTTTCTGTTCTATAATTCCTGGCCCAAATACTTATTACATATGAAAAAGGGCTAAAGGATGTGGATGACAAAAAGCACTGGTTGAATCCCAGTGAATCTTAGTACCAATTAGGCATATGGGTAGTTATTTTTAATACATTTACTGTCTAAGTGTTGAAAAAAATTTGCCTAGAATATACTAAAGACTTATTAAAAGAATTTAAATGTGATTACTTTTTATTTTTTTAAGATTTACTTAGTTTTAGAAAGAGGAAGGGAGGGAGAAAGAGAAGAGAGAAACATCAGTGTATAGTTGTCTCTCTCGTACCCCTCACTGGGGACCTGGCCTGCAACTCAGGCATGTGCCCTGACTGGGAATCAAACCCGCGACCCTTTAGTTCGCAGGCCAGCACTAAGCCACACCAGCCAGGGCTAAACATGATTATTGAAGAGATACATTTTCTTTTTTAAAAATCCAGTTTTCCAATAGTGTTAGAACAAGTAATGTTTTTCTTCTGAGGAAGTATGTTTTTTTTTCCTTACAGCCATTTCTCCATCCCCTAATCCTTTAACTTGGTTATTTTGCCCCTTGCCGAGAAACATTTGAAGTAATCACCTTGATTGCATATTTTTGCTTTAGAAAGTATTTAACAATAGCCAAGTTTTAGTGATAGAAAAGTCAGAGAGGAAGAAAACATCACTTTAGCCAATTATATTGTTTTCTTATTAAGTCCTTGGGACATAAATAACTATGGTTATTGTTTCTTTCCATTTAGTGTTTTGCTACTCCACTGTTTCAAATTGCCTCTTCACAACTAGCTAGTGGACATCCTGTTTAAATTTGGATGACAAACATAACTTTTTGTAAAATTCTAGGGCTGTCTGTCTACTTCTGTCTCGTAGATAAATTTGCTTGTCTCACTGCCAAAGAGGATGAGGAAATTCTATTTGTATTACTCAACATTTTCCTTGTTTTGTGGCTGATAAAATGCCTTCAGCCTCCTAAAGGAGGTCTAGAAAATAGATGACACTGAATTTGGATTTTTATGAATCATGTCCTTTTTTTGTATCCATATTTCAGCAAGTGTTTTTATTAATTGCTAGATTAGAACAAACAAACAAGGCACCATCTTTGCCTTAGGACCAGACAGTGTTATTAGGGCAACAACAGAATGAATAAAATATGGGATAAGAACTGTAATAGAGAATTAAGAAATGTCTTGGCTTTCTGGAGAAAAGTGATAAATTTGGGGACTTTAAGAAAAGCTTTACGGAGGAAATGACACTTGAACCATGTCAAATAGAATAAGTAATCATACAAATGACAGCACAGTGTGTGGTATGTAATAAGTGCTTGGCACATAGTGCACATTGAAGTTTAGCTGTCTCATGTAATATATCATTCTCATATTTCAGATGAGGAAGCAGGCTCAGAGAGTTATTTATATAAGGTCTCATAGCTAATAAATGGGGGAGTTGGTATTTCAGTGGAAGTTTGATTATGTGCTGAAGCTGGCTAACTGTGGGCCAGCTGTTTAGCTTTTAAGAGTTTTAGGCTCAGTTGAAACTTCATCCCGAACACCAGAATGGTTGTGGGTTTGCTCCCCACTCAGGGCATATGCCTAGGTTCCAGGTTTGATCCCCAGTCAAGTCACATATGAGAGGCAACCTGTTTCTCTCTTACATCAGTGTTTCTTTCTTCCCCTGACTGGTATACTTCGGTTGGTTGGACATTGTCCTGCAAACTGAAAGGTGGTAGCTAGGTTTGGTTCCTGGTCAGGGCACATGCCCCAGTTGCAGATTTGGTCCCCAGTTGCAGGTGCCTGCCAGAGGCAACTGATATTTCTGTCTCATGTTTCAATGTTTCTCTCCCTTTCTTTCTCCTTCCTTTCTCCTCTCTCTGGAATCAATTAAAAAATAATAATAGCAAGCTAGTTGTTAAATAGATCATTATGAAACATAAACTTAATATTAAATACATTGTATTAAAAGGTGTTGCATTAGCCCTGGCTGGTGTTGCCAGTGGAGTGAGTGCTCACCTGTGAACCAAAGGGCGCTGGTTCAATTCCCAGTCAGGGCAGGTGCCTGGGTTGCAGGCCAGGTCCTCAGTAGGGGGCGCACAAGAAGCAACCACACATAGGTGTTTCTCTCCCTTCTCCTCTCTCTAAAAATAAATAAATAAATCTTTTATAAAAAGGTGTTACATTAAATTACATTATAAATTATTTGCAATATAAATTATAATTAAGCTACATAAACTTAAAATACCATTATTATTATCATTAAACCATAATAAATACTCACTACTCTCGGGGTAATTTATATCTTATGTTCAATACAGTATATAAAACTGACATGCACATCTTTTCTCAACCCCACATTCAGTGATACCACAATTGGTATTTGAAACTAGCCATGTTATTTACACCATGGAAATTGGCAAATGCTATACCAGGCAATTGTCTAGACTAGGCGTGTCAAACTCATTTTCACCTGGGGCCACATCAGCCTCTCAAAGGGCTGAATGTAATTTTAGGACTATATAAATGTAACTGCTCCTTAACAGTTAAGCGAGAGCTTGGTGCTGCTGCTGGGTAGAAACCAGGTGCCAGACCAAATTCCGCCCGAGGGCTTTGCATTTGCCACCTGTGGTCTAGACTTACAGTGATGGAAAAAATACTGATGCAGATTGAACTGAAGTGTGTCGTGTCTATAGCTCTGATATATTTTGAAAGAAACGGAAAACTTAAGGAAATTTAAAAGCATCATTGATGAATCAGTGAAGTTCTGACACGTTTGGTTTTTTTTTCACTTTTGACTTAAAGTAAACAAACAAACATGTGCTGGAACCACACCATAAGTGCCAGAGTCTGTTTAGCCCCAAAGGCATGGACCACTGTGTGTTATATGGAGTTTGCTAGATAGAAAAGTGAAGGCATTCTAGGAAGAGGAGACAGCAGGTTCAAAAACATGGTCTGGTGAATGCTTAGGTTATGTTTTCAGAATAAGAAGTTTAATGTGGAAAAGTAAGTGATAAAGCTGGAACCAGGTTGGTTGGCCCCAGTACATAAAGGACCTTGGATTTTGTCCTGTACTTTTGTTTTGGTTGGATTGTAGAAGGAAGGTAGTTAATGTGGAATGGCAGTTTAGAGGATAGGAAGGATGAAATACTTTACCTGACATTGGCTTTGTTAGGTATTTGCACAGTCTTTCTTCGATCCTCACACCCATCCCGGGAGGCAATATCCCGTATTTACAGATAGGGGAATGGAAACTCAGGTTAGCAACTTAAATTCATCTAGTAAATGAGTAGAGATAGGTGTAAGTGACCAAAGATCAAATGAGATGCTTTTACAATAGTCTGGGAGAAAAAGCCAACGAGGGCCTGAACCAAGACAGTAAAGATGGGTAAGTTGGATTTGAAGGATGTGGTAGATGTATTTTCCATATCTTATTTTTAAAAAATCAGATAAAATGGGATGAGCTAGCAGATAAGGATGGACATTTGTTGGCTTTTGGAGATGGTGTTTAAGGTGCCTGGGGGCAGTGTGGTGATAATTAAGATCTGGAGCCCAGGAAAGATTGTTGATAGAAATTAGGGAGTTTTCAGCCCTCAGTATATAGGTAAAGGCATGGAAGAATTTAAAATTATTCAAGAATACTGGTAATAAAAATAATGGCTGTAATTGTTGAAACTTTCTACTTGTTTTAGCATACAGCTGTCCTGAATACATATGTAAGTTTTCATTTACTTCTTATATTGTGGCTAGGTAGACGCAACTCTCTTAGCTTTACAGATAAAGATACTGAAGCACAAGCACAGAAAAGAGGAAATGACTTTGCAAAGTCACACAAGCTAAGAAAGCAGAGCTGGTGTTTCTACTTCTGCAGTGTGGTTCTAGAGCCAGCATGCAGTGAGAGAAGAGGACCAAAGAAAGAACTCCCAGAAATCATAATATTTAAAGGATGGTTAAAGAGGCTGCAAGTGAAGGATTGAGATGGAGTAATCTGAGCTTTAGAAAGAGAGTAAGAGGTAGAAGAGGATAAAGAGGGGATAAATGGTAAAGACTTGACTTGGGGTGGTGAACATACAATACAGTACAGATGACGTATCATAGAATTGTATACATGAAACCTATATAATTTTATTGATCAATGTCATCCCAATAAATTCCATTTTAAAAAACAAACAAACAGAATAAGCCCTTGTTGGTGTGGCTTGGTGGATTGAGTGCCAGCCTGTGAACCAAAGGGTCACCGGTTTGATTTCCAGTAAGGGCACCTGCCTGGGTTGCAGGCCAGGTCCCCAGTGAGGGGCACATGAGAGGCAACCACACACTGATGTTTCTCCCTCTTTCTCCCGTATCTAAAAATAAATAAAATCTTAAAAAAATAAAGAAAAGGTTATATCTTGAATAGAATTTCGAGCAGTGGGGTGGTATAATGTTTATGCAGACTGTGGAGAGAGAGCAGAGAATGACTGCAAATGCCCATGGCTATCTGTTGAATAAAAGTAACATGAGAGTGCTTTGTTTTTAGTGTTTGAAGATTTTAGTCTCCACTCATCAGTTGTTTGCATTTGTTGTTCCTATTGTTTCTACTTCTCCCTACCTGTAGTCTTTCAAGATGTCTGTTCCATTCCAAGCCTTAAAGGGATTTAGTGAAGACCAGCTTTTATTTATTTAGTCTGAGCTGTTTTGGTAAATTAGACCATATAAAAATGTCTGAAATACAGTTAGATATGAAAAGTATTCTGTTTTTGATATGGTTTTTTTTTTTTTTTTTGCAGTATATGCTATGAAGTACTCCACCCTGTTCCCCTCCCCATCCCTTTGCAGGCTTAAGGAACTACAAGTAATATGGCATAAATGACTGAATTACCCAAGAACTTGTCTGGATTCCGGATCTAGCTCTGCCACCAAAGTGAAATAATCTTGCAGTTTGTGGAAAAAGTGAGAGTAGGGTAGACAAAGTCCTTCCCGCTCAATTTTATAACATTATCCAGAAGCATTTGAGTTCCTCCTTACTCCTGCTGCCCTAACAGCAACTTTCACAAGGTCAGGCAGAACAGACCCAATTCACTCCACTTCTCCGATACTTGTGATGTGATGAGGGACTTGGCTTAAACCTGAGTGCTCAGTTAATCATGTTCTCCTCATATATCCACAAATAGGTGACTGGCTACCAGCATCGATAGGTAATAGAACATTGTTAACTATTGTAAATGATAAATGTAAAGATGCAGCAAGGTTTAACAACAAAAAATACTGTATACTGCAGTATTCTGTTTTTGATATGGTTAAAGATTGATCCAGTGGGTTTGCTGCTATTCCATATGTAAATATTTTGAGATGGGTTAGTTAGCAACTCTAGAATTATTTAGTATCTACTCTGAATATTTTAAAACCAAGAATTACTCAAATGTAAGTCATTGTGCTTACATGCCAGAAGTAAAGATTAGTCCTCTAACAGTCTTCAAACTTGAACAGTGAAATTCCTCCTCTCCCTACCCCACCCTAACAAAACATTACTCAGAATCAAATGAATGGTTGACTTTATATGCTTAGCCTCCTTCCCCCCTGGAAGATCTCTCAAGCCATCTCCCTATGCAGCATAATTCGAAACTTGCTCAATGACATGTTTTTTAAAATAGAGTAGGGATGGGAAATCTGTCTTGAAATTGAAGAAATAAAGAGATTCTGCAGCCTCAGCATCTCATGTAGATGTGTTGGTTTACTTAGTCTGGAGGGAGACAGGTGAGGAAGACATACATCTTACAAGAGGTGGGGAGCCTATAGCATTGGCTTTGACTGCCCTAGTTTAAGGGGCACAATGACAAGGGACTCTTAACCTGTAGCAACTCAGGAGTTTCATGTAGAGGAGAAAAAGCTGCTCCTTGAATTAGGACAAATAAGAATGATCTCTTTTACTATTGAATCCTGCATGTCTTTAAATGAGCAAGGAGAAAGGCTCTTGAGTGTGGTAGTTAGCACAGATTATTTCTTCTGCCTTTCTCCACAGAAGCAGGTAATACAGTTTAAATTTTCATATTGTTGCCACTTCTGGACCAAATTCTTCTAGTTACAACTAGCTTAATAAGTAGAGCTCTGCTGGTTTTTGTCCCTTGCTGAATAAACAGTTCTTCATTGAAGACATAAAGAGAAGATACCAAGTTATGAGATGATAGAAACATTATAGGTCCGCATGTATTGAGGTGCTAATTTTACAATATGAGACCGAAGTGTAGAGGAAGAATAGCAAGACCAGTTTGGATGGAATCAAGACGTTTTTATGGAAGACTGGGTTTAAGTTTGAGTTGGGTCCGAAGGATGGATAGGAAAAGATAGTGGAAACATGAAGAAAATGGCTAACTCTCAAGTTTGAACTATTAGATATGAAGGGGGAAGGGAAGGGGGGTAGGCAGTTGCTTTTCTTTATAACTCATTTGCACTTAATGCTGTTGTACTATCTGGTGGTTCTTATGAGGTAATTAGTACTTTTATACATATGTCAGAGTTAAACATTTGAATGTATCACTTGTGTAATCATGAAGCCATTTAGAAAAGGTGGACTTACATAAGCTTTTGGCTTTGTGTGAACTTTTTTTGTAATCGGTATGGATAACACATAAAACTTCTAAAGTGCTTGCATGTAAATTTACTTGCACTCTAAATTTGGTATTTCAAATTTTGTCTTTACATTTGTTTTTTATTATAAAATATAACCAAATTATAAAACGTGGAGAAAATGAAAGAAAAGTCACCCATAATTTCTCTATTCATTTTGGCATTTTTCTTCTTTATCTACACAAGTGGTTTATACAGTTATTATATTCTGTAGATATCTTATTCTGCTTTTCTCCTTTTTTGGGTATTTACACACACTTAGCCATTTTTGGATGTCTATATATTAGGCACTTTTCTTATCTTTAATTCCCTATCGTAATTCTGTGGAATAGTTAAGATTATTTTTATTTTACAGGTAGGGGACTGAGGAATAAGGACTGTGGTATGAACAGCAGTTTAGGGTTATTGAAAAAGGAATAACTTTTTCAAGACATAGGTTGTAGAAGAGCTGGAGTTGGTTTTGCCTCAAAGCTTTTTTTGTTGTTAAACCTTGCTGCATCTTTACATTTATCATTTACAATAGTTAACAATGTTCTATTACCTATCGATGCTGGTAGCCAGTCACCTATTTGTGGATATATGAGGAGAACATGATTAACTGAGCACTCAGGTTTAAGCCAAGTCCCTCATCACATCACAAGTATCGGAGAAGTGGAGTGAATTGGGTCTGTTCTGCCTGACCTTGTGAAAGTTGCTGTTAGGGCAGCAGGAGTAAGGAGGAACTCAAATGCTTCTGGATAATGTTATAAAATTGAGCGGGAAGGACTTTGTCTACCCTACTCTCACTTTTTCCACAAACTGCAAGATTATTTCACTTTGGTGGCAGAGCTAGATCCGGAATCCAGACAAGTTCTTGGGTAATTCAGTCATTTATGCCATATTACTTGTAGTTCCTTAAGCCTGCAAAGGGATGGGGAGGGGAACAGGGTGGAGTACTTCATAGCATATACTGCAAAAAAATGGTAACAATGATTTAAAACAAACTTTGAGTCATCTGAAAAGTATTTATAAAAACACTGATAACTGGGCTCTGCCCCCAGACTTACTAAACTAGAAATTTTATTTAGTAAATTTCCTAGGTATTTCTTACATGATTAGAAGTGACTGAAGAGAAGTTACCCAGTTTGTACAAGTTATCATCTGGGAGTACTTACTCTGCAGTCTTGGCCTTTGACCTGTTGAATGAATGAGCATCTTTGGAAGTGAGGCCTTGGAATATGCATTCTGCCAGCTCTGTAGGTGATTCATTTGTATTTAAAGTTTGAGAACTCCTAGATCAGTATGTATGTCATTAGTCATCAAATTCTTCAATTGCTTTTGGCCTAGTACTTAATTGTGCTCTGGTTTTCCATATTTGGGTCCAGCTCTTAGCACAGACTTAACAGGACACAAATGCAGAATCTTCATTTTGGGAGTAGGTGGGACTTAACAAGCTATTAAAAACTACATTTGTTTAATTGTATACTGAAGTGTTTTTGAGAAATTCGTTTTATTGTGAAATTAGTTGTAGTTTAAATGTAGTTCTTAGTGGAGAGCCAGGGAGTGGTTCAGAGAATAGTCAAACCTGTCAAACCATTTTATTTGGTTTGAAACTAGTGTTTTATAATTTACTTTTAGTTTAAGCTAAAAAATGTTAATGCGCTGTCTTTTCTTTTCTTTTTAAAGATTTTATTTAGCCTTGACTGGTGTGGTTCAGTAGATTGAATGCCAGCTTGCGAACCAAGGGGTCTCTGGATCAATTCCCAGTCAGGGCACACGCGAGGGTTGCAGGCCAAGTCCCCAGTAGTGGGCGCATGAGAGTCAACCACACATTGATGTTTCTCTCCCTCTCTTCCTCCCTTCCCCTCTTTTATTTATTTTTATAGGGAGGGGAAGGGAGGGAGAAGGGGAGGGAAACATGGATCCAGTTGCCTCCACCTGGGGACTGAACCCACAATCTAGACATGTGCCCTGACTGGAAATTGAATTAGTGACCTTTTGATTTTCGGGAAGATAGCCAATGAAGTAAGCCACACTGGTCAGGGCTCTGTATCTGTCTTATCCTTAGTTCTGTTACTAGTCAGATTATTCAAGTACTGAAAATAGTGGATTATCCAGGCTTTTTACTTCTTACTCTTTTAGTGAAATGTGTATAGAAGCTCAGCTACTAATTAACAGTTTCAGAAAAGGATTTGATAGTAGGAAAGGTTATTAATTAATGCATTTACTTTATCTTGGTGCTCCTACTCCAACTAACTGTCCATTTCTGCATGTAGAAAAATTCAAAAGGGGGATGAGAAGAAAGAAGATATTTTTATAAACTATTATAGCCCTGCTTTAAATTGAAGGACTGATGGAAAATATTTTTGTTCCTTCACCTGTGGAAGGCAGAATATTACATAAAACTTTGTCTTTCTGCTCTTTGACTCATTTAACTTCCGCTTATAGTATCAGAGACTCTAAATATTGGTTGCATAAGCCGTACAAAAGCAAATAAAACAATGTAATTGATTTTAATGTAATCATATTTTTTCATATTAGCCTATCTAAGGATTCTCATTTTTTAGCAAGGGGTACTGAAATTTGTGTTCTTTTCTTTTCTTTTCTTTTTTTTAAAGATTTTATTTATTTATTTATCTTTAGAGGGGAAGGAGAGGGGGAGAAACATCGATGTATGGTTGCCTTGTGTTCTTTTCTATCAAGGTCCATAAGGACATAAGAAAATTAATTGAGGGCCATATAAGTAAATTTAATTTGGGTATGGGGGATTAACAGCAGATTGTAAAGTTGATAAAATTATACCCCCCAAATAAGTATAAATATTCTTCAATTGTGTTTTATGGCCCACTTAGTGGAGGGAGAAGGAGTGGTAGTAGAAATGAGAAAGAATTTTAAGCTAAATAGGAAAAATAAGTACCTATAACATTAAAAATCTGTAGACTCTGGCTGTAAAGTTTTGGGGGAGTCAGAAATTGTACATAGAAATATGTCAACATTGTGGGTTTCATCCCCATCCAGGGCACATACAAGAAAAACAACCAGTAAATTACACGAATAAGTGGAATAACAAATTGATGTTTCTTTCTCTCAAGTCAATAAAAAAAATAAAGTCATAAATACATAAAAAAGAGTTAGGTTGATCTTCAACTGATTGAATGGGGGTGGGGTTTGGTTCCCATAATCACCTGTGTTCAAGGGCCAGCTCTGTATGTATTACAGGAAGAGATTTCAAATATGCAGACTTTTGAGTAATATTGACACATTGTGGTTTTTAGGGTATTTCTTCTAGAGACAGTTTTGTATTTTATAATTACAGATATAAAATGGAGAAGTGGGGTGAGTGGATAGTGTGTAGGTATTAACCTCTAGGGACCAGATAATTGAGGGCTAGAAACTTCTTCCCTAGTTTATAGTTTCTCATATCTCAAAATTCATTTTTATTTCTTAACAATTGTTTATTTAGTCTCTTTACTGTTCTTTTTGTGGTCATGGGCTTATTTCAAGATCAGGATGTGTGTCCTACTAGAAATTTTAGAATGGGTTGTGAGAGTAAAATCTTGCTCTGCTATTTCCCCCTCTTTGTTTATGCCATCACATCCGCAAGCCTTAGGAATACACACATCTTCCTTTCTTTTTAGCATATGGGCTGTTTTTTGGTTAACTAATAAGACTTACAATATTTGTATTTGCTCTTGAAGATCTTATGCTTACCTCTTTGCACCCGTGAGCAGCCAGTCTGTGGCAGGAGCTTAACCTGGACTGGCTACTCTGGCCTGTTCCTACTGTGGACCTCACTGTAGCTGCCTTGCACATGGTGCTAAGAGTACTAGTTAAAAAAGTGGTAGGCAGGCTCCACATGACAACACTATGGGGGGGTCCAGCTTGCTGTGCTCTTTCCCCTGCTACAGTGATGAGGCAGCAGCTTCGTGTGTAAAAGCTGGAGTGTCCAACAGACAAATTATGTTGTGCTTATGGCAGTTCTGGCTGGGACTTGGACCCATTAATGATCCAAGTTTATTTTTATGTGTCATTTTTCTCTTTTTCCTTTAATGTATATGCATCATCATTCTCATCCCCTTTTCCTTTCCCTCCACCCTCCCACATTTTGTTTATTAAATATTACCAGGATAGGACTGGTTTATTAGAAATGTCAAATATAGCTGACCTGTAGGTGAAGCCCTTTGACCATAAATTGTCAAAGTATTGAATAGAATTGTTCCCAGTGGTAACAGGAATTTTGTAAAAGAAAATCTGCCATAAGCGAAGTCTTTCATAGAAACCTACAAGGTTTTAATGTCCAAAAGTGGTTAAAAATAATGGCCCTTGTGTTATAGCCTTCTCCATATTTGTTTCTCATTCTAAAAGACTAGTAAGAAATAATTACTAGGTAATTTAATTATTTTGCTAAAATACCCTTGTGTTTTATGACTTCTAGAGTAGGTCTGAGGAAATAACACATTTTAAGGTTTTATGAGTTTTTTAAGAAAACTCTTTTTTTTATGTTTTAAAAATTTGTAATGATTTTTAAGAGAGGAAGGGGTGGGGTGAAAGAATCAGTGTCGATTTCTTTGTCCACTTACCTGTGCATTCATTGGTTGATTTGTCCTCACTAGGGATCAAACTGTCAACCTTGATGTATGAGGATGATGTTCTAACCAACTGAGCTATCCAACCGGGGCCAATAACTTGTTTTTAAAGATAACTTTTAAAAAAAGATTTTATTTATTCATTTTTTTAGGGAGAGGGGAGGGGGGGAGAAGGAGAGGGAGAGAAATATTGTGTGTTGCTTCTCGTATGCTCCCAACTGGGGACCTGACCTGCAACCCAAGCATGTACCCTGACTGGGAATTGAACCGGCGACCCTTTGGTTTGCAGGCCAGCACTCAATCACTGAGTCACACCAGCCAAGGCTAAGATAACTTTTTAGTGCAGCCAGTTTTTGCAGAAGAATTAATTGAAAACTGTTATATACCCATTTTATTAACTTTCTGTTTTGAAATAATTTTAAATTTCAAGAATAGTGCAAAGAACTCTCATAGAGTCTTCATCCAGATTTACTAAAGTAATGTGTTCCATATTTGCTTTTGAGTGTGTATGTGTAATTTTTTTCTGAACCATCAGAGTAAGTTCCAGGCATTATGCCCTTTTCTCCTAAGTATGTTGCTGTGTTTCTAAGAACATGGTACATGATAACCATAGTGCAGTTATTAAAATTAGGACATTCAGCACTGACACAATACTGTTATCTAGCCCATAGATCTTGTTCATATTTTACCAGTAGACCTAATGTTTTTGATAGCAGTTATTTTCGTGGTCCAGGTTGCAGTACAGGATCTTTTAGTTTTCATGTCTTTTTAGTTTCTTAATTTGTAGTGGTTATACACATATCCTACATCCTGCCCTCTTTTGTTTCGGACATTGAAATTTTGTAGAGTATATGCTATTTATTTTTGTAAAATGTCCTTCAATTTGTCTAAGGTTTTCTTTCTAGGTATATTCAGAATATGCTTCTCTGGTAGGGTTACTGTACATAAGTAACTTTTGTCCTCAGTGAATCACAGTAGGGAGGTTTAAGATGTGTTTACACCATTATTGGTAATACTAACTTTGATCACTTGGTTAAGGGGTTCACCAGGTTCTTCACTGAGAAGCTATTCTTTAACAAGTGGGAAAATAGTTTGAGACTATATAAATGCCTTATTCCTTATCACATTTTCTCCCTTTTAGTTTTAGCATCCATTACTAATTCTTATCTGTTTCATACATTACTGTGATAGTTGTATACTTATCATTAAGGTTATATAACACTCAAATTGTCATGGATTTGGGCAGTAGGAGGCCCTTCAAGCAAGTCCTATTGATTCCTGTTTCCAGTTTATATTTTTGAATGAAAATAAATGTTTATAAATTTAATATTTAAAATCTTATGAATCATGAACATTTTTAAAAATGGTGCTAAATATTACTTTCAAGATAGTATGATGTGAATACTTAAGTATCTTTATAATCTCTGAGATGAATGTTATATTTATTTTTTCAAAATAAAGTTTATTCTTTTGTATATACATCAAAACTATACAGTAGTCCCTCTTAGCTGTGGTTTTGTTTTTCCACAGTTTCCATTATCTGCAGTCAGCTACAGTCCAAAAATATTAAATGGAAAGTTCCTGAAACAAATATATGTTTCAGACTGCGTAACACTGTTCTGAGTAGTGTGATGAAATCTCATGCTGTCCCACTCCTTCCTGGAGGGCATATGAATCATCCCTTTGTGCAGGGTATCCATGCTGTGTATGCTAATACCCAACACACGTTAGCCAGTTAATAGCTGACTTGGTTATGAGATCGCCACAGCATGGATGATCCCAGAGGTATTATGTATGCTAAGTGAAATAAGTCGGTCAGAGAAAGACAAAATACCATGTGATTTCACTTATATGTGAAATCTAAAGAAGAAAATAAAAGAAAAACAAAACTGAACAGACTGGTGGGTTGTTAGAGGGAAGAGGAGGCTGGAGGACTCGGTGAAAAAGGTAAAGGAATTAAGTACAGATTGGTAGTTAATGGTATAGTCACAGGGGAGGTACAGCATAGGGAATAACAGTATGGTGCCAGGTGCATACTGGAAATAATTGGGGGGAATACTTTGTAAAGTATATGATTATGGTATCACTGTGTTGTACATGTAAAGTATATGATTATGGTATCACTGTGTTGTACATGTAAAACTAATACAAAATAATATTGAATGTTAATTGTAGTAGGAAAAGAAAGTTAAAAAGAAAAGATCAAGACAGTCAGCCATCATGGTATCACAGTGGTTATGTTCAAGTCACCCTTACTTTACTTAGTAGTGGCTCAAAAGTGCAAGAACAGTGATGTTGGCGATTTGGATATGTCAAGAAAGGCCTTTGAGTGAGAGGTGTACCTATGTATAGACTATATAGTATATATAGGGTTTGAAGAAGAATTTAGTCAGTTTGCTGAATTGTACCAATGTGATGTTTTCTTGATGTTGAGCAAGAGATTAAGGTGGCTGATGCCATTTGTTTGTATGTAATTTGCATAATTTAAAATAAACCTCTGGTATACAAGTTTACATTAGGACACAGGTTGTACCTGTCTTTTTGGTATCATTGTATAGTTAAGATTCAGAAATAGTTTTATGTTTGAGGCAAAACGAACACAGGTAGTTGTAGACTTGGTAGCACCTAAAGAGGAACAAATTTTTGTTTAAAAAGGAGTTGATGCAGTATGTGTTATTACACAACGCTCTTCTGAATTTCTTCTGGCTATTGTCAATGGCTATTATTAATCTTGATGATGATCTTAAAATATAAGCATATTTCTTAGGAACAGATTTGGCAAAGTCTAGGTTTTCTTTTTTTTTATCTGTACAATTTGGGGCATATAAGTTTATTTGTACCCCTGGGTTATAGTACATTAAAACAAGAGATAATAGGCAAACTTTTTTCCAGTTTTACTTTGGAACGTAATTGGCACATACAACATTGTATTAGTTTAAGGTATACAACATAATGATTTGAATATATATGTGTGTATATATATATATATATGAGAGAAATGATTACTACAGTGTTTCATTAACATCCATCACCTAATACAATTTTTTGTGTGTGATTAGAACTAGAATTTTATTTAAAAGTTTATTGTAGCCTATTATTCATTGCTAATTTCATAAGTAGTATGTGAGAGAGATTAGTTGAAGACCTGTTCTTTGCTTTCAAGAAGCTTTTGATTGAATTGGGATTAGTTTTACATGAAACGAGACAGTGCAATTTAATTTTCAATTGTGGATGCAGATTTGAAAGGACATTGAAAGCTTCAGGGGCTAAGAAGGTCTCAAAGAAGGGGAAGGTGTCTTGAACTTTACCTTGAAGGACAGAAGGACAGACATTCTTGGCTTGAGGAGTAATAAAAGCATAGGAGCAAAATTTAATCAAGAAACACACTGGAGTCTAGATTTCCTAAAGCCACAGGTAGATAGATACTGATCATTAATAGAAGAGAGGTGAGAATGGTGTCTGTCCACCAAGTTAATGAACAACAAAACCCAAGGTATATGAGTTTAAAATTGATATGAAAAGCAAGGTGGTATTGAAAGTTTGACTTCGGTCAACTCTGGAGATCTTTTTAAATTGTAATTTTTCTGTTGTTAATGATATATTATCAGAACTTTGAGTGAACATATAGAAAGGGGGAAAGGGGGCCAGTACTGTAGCCCAGGAACATTAAAACTTTTAAGCCCGGGCCGGGAACCTCAGTTAATTGGATCATTGTTCCCACGCACCAGGGTTGCAGATTTGATCTCCTGTTGGTGCATATAAAGGAATCAGCCAGTGAATGCATGGATAGGTAGAGCAACAAGTGTATGGTTTTATTTGTTTGTTTGTTTGTGTTTTTCTCTCTTTTCCCTCCCTCTCCCCACTTCCACACTAAAAATCAATAAATTAAAAAAGTTTGCTCTGGCTGGTGTGGCTCAGTGGATTGAGTGCCAGCCACCCTACGAACCAAGGGGTCACTGATTTGATTCCCAGTCAGGGTACATGCCTGGGTTGCAGGCCACNAACAAGTGTATGGTTTTATTTGTTTGTTTGTGTTTTTCTCTCTTTTCCCTCCCTCTCCCCACTTCCACACTAAAAATCAATAAATTAAAAAAGTTTGCTCTGGCTGGTGTGGCTCAGTGGATTGAGTGCCAGCCACCCTACGAACCAAGGGGTCACTGATTTGATTCCCAGTCAGGGTACATGCCTGGGTTGCAGGCCACACTCCCAGTAGGGGGCACATGAGAGGCAACCACAAACTGATGTTCCTCTCCCTGTCTTCCTTCCCCTTTCTCTAAATATAAATAAATAAAATCTTAATTTTTTTTGAAATTTCTGTTATGTGCGACTGAATCTTTTTTTCTTATTCTTGAATGGAGGTTGATTTCCAGAGAGACAGTGTATGGGTGAGCTCTTAAATTTTATTAAATTTAAAATTTCAAAATTTATTTAAAAAACAATATTCCAGATTGAGGTATGTTGGTGAGTATATCCCTGTGAAGTGAGACATGACAAAAGAGGACTGCTATTTCTGAATAATTTACTGTTTTTTTAAAAGACTTTATTTATTTAGTTTTAGAGAGAAGGAGAGGGAGAAGAAGATGGAGAAGAAGAGGGAGAGGAACATCAATGTGTGAGAGAGAGATTGATTGGTTGCCTATCACATGCTCCCACCTGGGGATCTGGCCCACAACCCAGGCATGTGCCCTAACTGGGAACGAAACTGGTGATCTTCTAGTTTGCAAGCCAGCGCTCAATCCACTGAGCCACACCAGCCAGGGCTTTACTGTTTTTTTATATACATGGAGCATTTTTGTTTTAGGGGAGTCATTTTATCACAAAGCCTCACTTAGCTTTGTTGACTTTGACTTTAACATAAATATTTGTAATAACATGGCGTATAAAAAAGCCATATAGCCCTAGGTTTGAATTTTAGGTCTTAGTTTGGTAACCTTGGTTAAGTGTTTTTTCCCCTGAGCTTTTGTTTTCTGACCTCTGAAGCAGGAATAACATAGTTTTTGTGGGGTGTTACAAAGAGCATTATTTAGTGCCTAGAACATGGAAGCCATAAGTGCTAGTTGCTATTCTTTTTAGTAGGAATCATGTTCAACTTTAGAACCATAATTAACATAGTGTAAAGGGAACCAGTAACTCTACCCAAGTTAGATTGATGAATCAAGTGTAAGTTCAGGCTTGTGCTCTTAACCAG
The DNA here is from genome assembly GCF_014824575.4 of Sturnira hondurensis. NCBI lineage: Eukaryota > Metazoa > Chordata > Mammalia > Chiroptera > Phyllostomidae > Sturnira > Sturnira hondurensis. Next base: position 761,618 of record NW_028082147.1, read on the forward strand.
TTAAGGCTTTTGCTTTTAAAAGTTATTTTTTAAAATTAAAAAAAAATTTCAATACATGAGGAGTATGTGACTTGGAAAGCATTCTAGAAATAGATTAATGAAAGGCTTATAAAGAATGATTCTTAATAAGAAATTAGCGTTTTTCCCTAACTGGTGTGGCTCAGTGGATAGAGTACCAGCCTGCAAATTGAAAAGTTGTGGATTCTGTTACCAGTCAGTACACATGCCTGAATTGCAGGCTAGGTCCCCAGTTGGGGGCATGTGAGAGGCAATGATTTGATGTTTCTCTCCCTCTCTTCCTCTCTAAGAATAAATTTTTAAAAAAAGAAATGAGCGTTTAGAATTATTTCAGGGGAAACTTCAGTATTGCAGTCAGTTTTTAAAATCCATCTCTTATTGGATTTTAGTCATTCCAGGGGGAAGAAGATAATTTTCTTGCATCCTGTGGACTAAGAGCCTTGTGTAAGTCAGTTTATTAATTCCCCCACAGCTCTATGACAGATACATATCCTCACTGTACAAAAAAAGGGAGCTTTATAAATATGTCTGAAGCTCTGGGCCTAGAATGGGATGACTCTAGAACTGTTTGGTCTTTTTTAGTATATGATACTTATGTGTGTTGCTTCTGTTAGGTTCGTATTTGAGGAGGGAGAAGTAAAAGTCAGTTTTTATTGATGGAGCATATTCTATCTAGCACACGTTACTAAGTTTTTATTGAGTTATTCTGTGAAGTTTTAATTCTCAAACATACTCAGATAAGTTTTAACTAACCATTTTGATTTATTTTTAAATCTTCAGGAACGTCAAGGTCGTGGAAAATAAAAGGCAGTTCTGCACAGACCACAGCAACGGTTGCATCTGCATATCCTAAGAGGAAAAAAAATGACCTTCAAGAGAATTAGGACTTTTTTCTTAATTTCGTTGACTTCAGAGACGATTGCAGACTTGCAGTTTAAGTATTGGAATTTCACAAAAGACATAGGACTTAACTGGAAAATGAAAAAAAAAGAAAAAGAAAAAACTAAAAAAATCCCTCTAGGTAGTTTAGGTGAAAAATGTCCCTTTTATTTTGGCTTTGGTTGTGATTTCAGAGCATAATGCTTTGGTTTTTTTGTCTTTTTACTATGTTTTTCGGATTTTAAAGTCCGTAAGTGCATACAGTTTTCTCTAATTTTTAAACCCTTTCCTCCCCCCATTTTGACATTTGCACTTGGAGAACACCTGAGTTTCAAAGGTATGGGCCTCCAACCCAGAAAGTGGGAATTTGGTTTTTCCCTTCCGAACTGGAAGAACATTTTTATGAAGAATTTTTGCCTTGGAGAATTTAACAGTGTTATCCAAGGTCGTGTCTTTAAGGGTGGTTCATTTTCTCTGACCCATTGTTACTCAAAGTAAAATACTAGGAGTCCTAAGAAATGTTCTGTTATTGTACATTATACTGATTAAGTCAGGATTAATTTCACTTCACAGCTAAGAACAGTGGTAAAAACTTGTTTACAGAAATGCATTTTGGAAGAGAAAAATATTGTAAAACGTGTAGTGAATGTTTCTTCAGTTTCTTGTTCAGCCAATGAGGAAAGGGCATTGCCTTTCTTTTTACCATTAATCACTTCTCAATAAACGTGAGATCCTGTTGAGCATCACTTTTAGTACCATTTATTAGTATTATTTGAGTCTGGTATATTTTATGAAAGATTTGGAGTGTAAGGAATTTGAAGAAATGAAATGGCAATTATTTTAAAGTCTGCTGAGATGAAATAGTTCAGGTTTGCTTTTGTGCCCAGGGTTGGATAACCATGACCTCTGCAAAGCAAGTTGGGCCAGGATTTATAATGCTTTGTTTCTACGTAATTCCCAGAGAAGGTAGAGCCACTGCTAAGTCATTCAATAAATATTTGATTGTAAGTGCTTATTAGGTGCCAGTCACTGTGCTTACTTTGAAGACACCTGGCCAGATGATTGTATGAGAAGTAGATTGAGTCCTGGTATCAAGGATGTAAGTGTTTAATCTGAAATACCACTTATTTAGACAGCATTCCACATGGATGCAGGTCCAAGAATAAGAAATTCCAGTGGGTTTGGATCTTTGTGAACCATATAATTGTAATGGTATTTGATTTACCCCTGTACATTTTCTAAGGGTTGGGGCCTCTCTGCCTTAAAGATTTTTAGCCCTTACAATGTCCCCATGTTGGAGAGTTAAATGTGTGAAAACTTCTGTAATAAGAAAGGGTTCTGAAAATGGGTTTTAATACTGTTGGATAGTGTTTTGCCTTCAAATGATTTACTCACCCTAGTGTACACAGTCCAGGCTCTTAAATCGGGCATGATAAAATTATTAACCACAGGTTTGTAATTAGCATTATAGTTGACACTTGAGGTTGTGAACTTTTCTCTGCCTAAGGCACAGTACAATACACTTACACACTCTCTTTTTCCAAGTGTTTTGAAATAGTTTCCCTGAAATTTTGGGGAGTCATTTGTGCTTTCATCAATTTGAAGATACCCAGTAGCCAAATTAGAAATGTAACAGCATTATCAATTTTAGCTCTTATTTTTGTGGCTTTTAGAGGACTCCCATGGGCTTAGTATTTTACCTTCAAAAATAAAAATACCCTGAGAAAAACAAATACAAAAACAGTTTTACCTAGATTTCCCTACCTTGTATTCAAGTTGGTTCTAAGATCATTCAAGATACTTTTTTTCAGTTTGAAATGTTAGTTTAGTTTAAGCCAATGCTTCCCAGTCTTTGTTTTCATGTCACATAGAAAAAATACTAGTATGGCTTTGGGTGCAAACTGATAGGAATTTGGAGCCCCTGACAAAGCTGCTTACCCAGCTCTTCCTGAGTATTTGGTTGTGGGGGAGAGGGGGCGAGGGTTGTGTGTCAGGATGTTGGATTGTGTATTTGAAAAAAAAACACCCCAAAACCATATTGGCATTTTCTGTAGAGTAAAAAGTTAGACTATGTTGTTCACTCTTAAGAGTTTGGCCCAAAAGTTGATTTGGTGAAGATCCCAAATGCAGCTCTTACTTGCTAACCACAATTTTTGCCAGTGGAAATTGTTGACTTTTGACTCTTTGTCTTCAGTGGTTTGTTCTGTTGTCATTTGTGAATGTAAAACTTTGAATAGCCATGCTTGTTTACTTTTCTTCATGTAAGATGAGGAAAAATGGAATAATCTCACCATATTTGACCTGTGTCAATTCAAAGAATTTTAACCTTTAATATAAACAAAATGTATAATACAGTCACTGAATTTCATTTTAGTTACATTTGATTGGCTGTCTTCTCAACATGTTCCGTTTTTTGAAATTTTTTAAAATTAATTTTTTTAAATTTCCTGATTTTAGAGAGGAAGGAAGAGAGAAACATTAATTTGTTTTGTGATTTATGCATTCATTGGTTGATTCTTATATGTGCTCTGACCGGGGATCGAACCCACAGCCTTGACATACTGGAATCACACTAACCGACTGAGCTACCTGGCCAGGGCTGTTTTTTAAAATTTTTTTTTTGAATAATTTTAGACTTTTGCAAAAAATATGGAAAGTTTCTCATAACCCTTCACTCAGCTTCTCCCAAATGTTAATATTTTACATAACCATAGTACAATCCTCCAAAACAGTACTATTAACTAATATACAGATTTTATTTGGATTGTGCCAGTTGTCTAAGGAATGTCTTTTTTCTAACTCAGCATCCAATCCAAGATCCCACATGCATTTAGTTGTCTCAAGCCTCTAGCCTGTGAGTTCGTTAATGTTCCCCTTTTGTGATTTTGACATTTTTAGCGAGTACTAGCCAGTTGTTTTCTTTTTTAATGGAATGCCCCTTGGATTTGTTTGATATTTTCTCATTATTAGATTGAGGTTATTTTGGGGGAAGACTGCACAAAAGTCACGTGCTTTTCTCAATGCATTATATGAGGATATGCAATGTCCATGTCTCATTACTGGTGATGTTACCTTTGGTCACTTGGTTAAGGTAGTGACTGCTGGGTCTCTCCACTGTAAAGTGACTGGTTTTCCCTTTGTAAATAATGAGTAACTCATGGGGGGAAGTACTTTAAAACTATCATTCATTGGTTCACTATTTTGACATCTTTGGATTGTTATTACTTGTAGCAAGTGGCATTTGCCAAATGGTAGTTCACTGTCTATTATTCCTTCTATATTCATATAATTAGAATTTTGTAAGGAGAAACTGTCCTCTCTTCCCATTTTATTCAGTTGTTGTATCAGTATGGACTCGGATATTTTTATTCCATGGGTCAGTGCTATCATTTATTTCATTGCTCAAATTGTTCAGCTTTGGCCAGTGGGAGCTCCTTTAAGTTGGCTCTCTTTTTGACCGTGCCATCATTTTTTGGAGCCCTTTGGTACTACAAGATGTTCCTGGATAGTTCTGTATTTTCCCTGCTCCAGCTTCACTTCTCAAAGGAACAAAGGTTTCTTTTATTGGAAAATATTTAGACACCATCCCTTGATTTTTCTTTAAAAGCAATTCTGTAAATTGCAAGATGACTAAAGTGGAGTTTTCATTACTAATAAATGTAGGGTTATTTAGCTGAATCCGAACACCTAACCACTTTTTTTTCTTTTACAGCATTATGTATGAATCTTGTGGAGTTGTGGAGAGAGCTTTAACTTGGCATAATACTTCACCTAGAATGAGGCCCACTGAATGTGTTTAGGCTTGCACTCTTTCATATTTTCTAGCTGTAGCCTGGTAGATAGAAACCCAAAATGTTGCAAGCCCTGGTTTCTACCCCATCAAAACTATTTTAAGGGTTCAGAGCTTTTTCTGGCTGTGAGAAGGTAAATGGTCATTATGGAAGAAATATATAGCACTTGAATAGTGCCACTTATTTTGACCTTGGTTTGAAAAGTGATTTATGTGACATGGACTCATGAACGTGGGACCTTTCTGAAAATGAGTTCAAGTCATTTTATAGGTTTCAGATTTGATAAGGTCATTTTATAGTCCTTATTCTTAGCTTTAGGAAGTATCCAATTTCTTATAACTATAATTCATTGCTAGTGATGTTTGGGCAGCTGGTGAAACCCCTTACCCCTGAGAAGCCTTTCTTTGGAACTGTAATACTTTTTACAGCTGGTGGTTCTGCACATCAAAAGCTTTGTAGCTTCAGCTCTCCTAGGCAGATAAGCCACCTACAGCCAGATTAAGTGCACTGGAGGTCCCACAAGCTTGCAGGCCTCTGCTTCCAGATTTCCAGCACTGGTTCTGTATCCTGCCTTTGGGTTGTGGGTGGGATGTATGGAGCATAGGGTTGCCCTTTCACTTTCCAGCACCAACAGGACAGCCATGCATGCCACCACAGCTGCAGGCTGCAGCTTTGAGCCTGCTGGAGGTCAACAGTCTTCTGCTAACCTGATTCTCTCCATACTTCTGCAGCTCTGCTAACTCTAGATGTTGGCAGCCTGCAGGCTTGCTCTGCTTAGCCTCATTTTTTGTACGCTTTCCTGTCCCAATCAGGTGGGTAATTTCACTGGGAGAAACGTGTCTGCCGTTGCTTTTGCACCTGCACAAAAAAGCCTCCCTGGTACCAAACCCCTTACCTTCACAGATGAGCTAGGTAGGAAATGGGGTTTTGCACTACTGTAGTGGGGCAAAAGTGTCATTTGTGCCATGTATAGCTTACTGCTTTCAGTCTGCTTTTTGATGCTCAAGTGTGGGTGGCTGAAGTTTGGAAAGCTATTACCCTGGCGCCACCTGCTGGCCATAGTAGGCGCTGCTCATGTGCCAAGAAAAAGTTACTTAAGAATTGCCCTTAAAAAATTTACCCTTTCGGGGGAAATTGCCTGAAACTCCCAATTTTGCTGCTTTGTTAAGTTTTGTGTGAGAGTGTACTTATCTGTCTAGTCATTTAGCCTGCATTTTGTGAGTCCCTGTTGGTTCAGTTGGGCGCTGGGAGAAAAGGAAATAGGATGCTCGTGCTTTCAGAATTCAGTTTAGGATTACATTGTCAACCAGTTTGGAGGTGTCAGAGATACACACAGGGTGCTTATAAAAAGAAAAGGGTCATCTACTTGGAAGATTGCCCTCTTGATGCTAGATTTTTCTTGTAGCATTTCCTTACATTGATGGAAACCACGTGAGCCCCTAACCTTTCGTCCTCTCTTAAAGCTTCAGTTCTCCTAGGCAGTTCTCCATCATTAATGAACTGTGTGATGTTGGGCAAGTCTGGGGATTGCTCTGTAAGACATTTGCTTATTGGAAAGTGAAAATAACCCCTGAAGCCACTTGTGTGGTTTTTACAGGGATTTAAATTCATTTTAACTAGTGCTTTTCTAATGAAAAGCAAGACAGTAACATACAGGATATAAAATGTCTCCACTTTGGTAAAAGTTTACTATCCTTTTAAACATTTTAAAAAGACTTTATGTTATATATGTAAAATCAGTATATATAGCATATGTATATTCCTAAATATATATTCACATAACTTAAACATTTATAAAAATGGAATAATACCAAATCATCTGCTAAGTGTTTGTTCCCTGCCCCCTTTTGATTCTATGAATTTTAGTTTGCAGGCTGACACTCAACCCACAGAGCCACACCAGCCAGGGCTGGTTCCATGAATTTTAAATTTTGGTCTGCCAAAGAAGGGCCTGGGTCTTCTGTGACAATCTTATATGGGTGGCTTTTTATAGGATTTTGGTGTGAGCAGTGAGAGCCTCAAGGGCCTGGGTCTCTAATCAAAAGCAGTTTGGCAGAAGCCTGTCCTGGTCTTGTCTTAAGCATTGAAACAAAGTTTTCCAGATTTCTGCTTCCCCACAACCTCTCCACTTGAAGAGTTTGGCACTCAGTTTTTAGATGCATGCCCTTCCAAGTCAGGGCATTTTGTTGCGGAAGTATAGGCCATGTCCTGGGCCGTGGTTGAAAAGTAAACTGGCAAGGGGTGGATAGGGTGGAGGAGGGCTGCTACCAGCCAGATGAGTTCTGGGCACACAGCAGCAGAAAACTAAAAGCCCTTGTCTTCAAGGGGACTACTACTCCTGGAGAGAGAAATAAGTTTGTTAGGAGTGATGAATGCTGTAGAGAAAAGTAACAAGGGTTTGAGACTAGAAGGGAGTCGTGCTGGCTAGTCCAGAGAGGTGAGAGATGAAGACAAAGTTGGGTAAGGCTTTGAGAAGAGAGCACCCACTTTTGAGAAAAGTGTGTCACCTTTTCATTTTATTTCACCATCCCTCATACCTCTCTTTTTCCAGCTTAGATTTCGTGGTGTTCCATAACCCCCTGCCCACCGTGTGTTCCTCCTCATTTCCCTTTCCCTCTGCTCTTACTTCACGTAATGTGGTTGACGAAACACAGTCCTGGTTACATACGAATCTCCAGCTACCTGCATCTGGGCTCTTGGAGAAAAACATTCAGCCAGTGTCTCATTTTAAATTAATGGTCATTATCCTCAGGAGGGAAATCAACATTTCCTTCATCTATTCACTCTCCTGCTCTTGAGTATTCCTTCCCTGTTCCCTTTCCCCCAAACTCCAACATCTCGTATTCCGTCTTTACTTTCAGGTAATGACTTGATTTCCTACTTGCCTGAGAAAATTGAAGCAATTAGAAACATCATAGACTGTCTATTACGTCTGCTCACTTCATATAATTGTAGATCAGTGTTTTTTTGAAGCTTGTGGCCAGTGGCATCAGCACCACTGGGGAACTCGTCGTAAGTGCAGATGATTAGGACTCACTTCAGACTTAGTGAAAGAAATGGGTCCAGGGGGTGGGCAGCCATCTGCTTTAGTAATAGTGCTTCATGTGATTCTAATGAACCTTAGAGCTTAAAAACCCGTGTCTTTAGACTGACTGCATGTTTCTGTCTAGAAAGAATCCTTCCACTTGTGCTCCAGATCTCAGTCTGTCACCAACTCAAGAATATGGCCCCATCGAATCTCCCTGTCTTCCACATCCCAATTTTACCTTTATCGGATCATTTCTGTCAACATATGAACATGCATGAAACTCCAAAGAAGGAAGAAGCTGTTACTGGTCTCACTTCTTCCATTCTCTCTAACCCACTTCAATCAAGCTTTCATCCTCTCAATTCCAGTGGAACTCGTCTGGTCAAGGTCTAGTGATACCACATTTTTAATTCTTGGTTTTAACTGTCAATTTATTTGACCTATAAACAACATGTAGCATTGTTGCTGTTTCCTTCTTGATACAGTTTTTTTTCACTTTCATTCTAGCACAGCATACCTTGATTTTTCTTTTATTTCACTGGTTGTAAGTGAGCCAGGGCACAGTCCTTGACCCTCTACATGTTAGATTTCATCCAGCCCTGTGGCTTTAAACAGCATCCATGTGCCAGTGGTTTCCAAATGTAGGACCAGTCAGATCTGTCTCCTGACCTCTGGTGTATTGAACAGCCTGCCGAGCCTCTCCCATGGATGTCTCACCAACATCTCAAATCCAGTACTTTCAAACCTGGACCGCTTCCTTCCTTATCAGCCCCATCTTAACAAATTCATCTTTCCCCATTTCTCAGACCCATTTCTGGGAGTAATGCTCGACTTCCTATCTCACATCTTACATTTGTCAGACGATCTTAATGGTTGACCACTTTTTGCCATATCTATGGGTCAAGTCATGTCAGTTGACTGCAGTGATCTTTTAGCTGGTCTTGACTTCCACTTTTGCTTCCTACAGTCAGCTCTACACAGCAGTAGAGGGATCCTTGAAAATGTACAGATCCTGGCCCTTAGTTCACACCCTCATGGCTCCCATCTCACGCAGAGTAAAGACCAATCAAAGTCTTATGCTATCTGACCCCCCCCCTTCATTTCCATTGTGGGCTATCTGACCCCCACCCCACCCCCGTTTCCACTGTCATCTTACTGTTCTCTCTGCTCACCTCTCCACTGTTCTTGTCTACTCCACTCACCTTGGCATCCAAGAAACCCTTCAAACATGCCAGGTTCCTGTCAGGAGTGTCTTCCACCTGGAGTATCCTGTCATGTATCTGCAAGGCCCATTCAAGCCTTTTCTCCTTCAGGTTTTTTCAGCTGTAGTTACCTTATTGTGAGGTCTCTCCTGACCATTCGATTTACGTTCGCTGTCCCTGTCTCCCACACTGCCGGTGCCCTCTGCTCCCTGCTTACAGTAGGCAGTGGTGGACCTGAGATTCCATTCTGTCTCTATATACTCTGAAGTAGGGAATCAAGAAAGCTCATAGGAAGTTGTCAAACAAAAAATTGAGTGTATTAGTAATTACTGGTTAACAATTATAAAAATACAGTTTCTATTCTCGAATTCCAACTCCTGCTTTCCTAGAGTGAGAACATTGAGCTGGGAGTCAGAAACCTTGGAGCGTAGGCCTGGATCTGTCACTAGGGAGCTCCATGAGCTGCGGCAAAGGCAAGCAAGTCTCTCAGTTTGGTCAGCTTGGGAAGTGAGGGGACCGGGCTGAATGGTCCATGCGATCCTGTCATCTCTACTTCCAAAATAAACCCCAGCGCTGACAGTGTTTCTCTTCCCAAAGGCCACCACCCTGTCTCCATGCTGTTCTCTCTTGCCCAGGCTGCTGCATCACCCTCCTTACTGATCTTTCACTCTAGTCTTTTAATCCCCCTCCACATAGCTGCCTAAGTGAAGTTAAAAAAAAAAGCAATAGAGCATGCCCATGAACTCCAGTGTTTCCCGCTGCACTCAGAATTACCCGCTATGCTCCTCACCCTGGCGATAGGCCCCTTGACATCTGGCTCTGTGCTTCCTCCTCTTCATCTGGTTCCAGCCAATGGTGGGTTCCAGCCCCTCCAACATGTTAAGTTCACATCTGCCTTGGCAATCCTTTGTTTTGCCAGAACACCCGTCCTCCTCGTGTTCCCCCTGGTGGTTTCCTTCTTATTTTTTAGGACTCAGCTTCAGTGTCATTTCCTGAGTGTGAACTTCCTTTCCTAACCACCTTATCTAAAGCCAGATCTCCCTTAGTTTAAAATTCAACTCCCTACTTATTTTCTGTTTGCATCATAACATCACAATAACATTATTTTAAATCATGCACTATTCACACAACGGGACACCATACAACTGTTAAAAGAATAGCAATTAATGTATTGATATAGAGTAATTTCTTAAGATATATTGTTAAGTGAAAAAAACCCCAGGGTGCAGTACAGTGTGTAGAATACTGCCATTTGTGTGTTGGGGGGGGGGCGTGATATACCTGCTCGTATATGCACGTGCATATACTATCTCCTGGTGGGTACAGGAGAAATTGGTAACATTTCTTGCCTCTATGGAGGGGACTAGGTAGGTAGTGGCAAGAATGGGAGGTTTTTTTACTGTGCACCTTTTTGTATTTTGAATCACGTAATGTACCACCTATTAAAAATAAATAAGTAAATATTTAAAAGTTGTTTACTTGCTTTGTTTCCCATCTCCCCAAAGAGAACATAAATGTCATGAGAATGTATACCATGACCCTTCTTGGTCTCAGCACTCAAGTCCTGGACCTAGTAGTGCTCAGTAAGTATTGACGGAATGAATGAATGAAAGAATGAGGGTCTCTTCCAGTTCTGATATCATGGTTTTAATGTTAGGGTTTCAAGAACATAAGACGTGGATTCCAGGACCCAGCCATTTGTAGGCACTGAGAGAGAGACTGATTTGTTTTGTAGTGTGGTGTACTGTTTGTCTTTGTTGTTAAGCTTTAAAAAGCTTAAAAAAGAGAAAGTGATGGGGAGTGTGTGAGGGGGTGAAATGTGGAGGACCTGCTGGACACAGATGTGCTTGCCCAGTGAGAGTCTAGGTGGCCACAAGAGGGCAACCTCCTACTCAGGCCATGCCCCAGTATGGCCTCTGGGGATGGCAGCCTTGGGTAAGGCAAAGAAATCCTCTTCCCTGTGCCTAAAAACCTCCAGTATCACAGCTGCTATCACGCTTCAGTTCTGAGACTGTCTTCTGGCCTAACCTTCCCGAGAACTGAATCTGCCTTATCTCCAATATACTCAGAGCCTGGCATGGAACAAACCAAATGCGTGAAAGAATAAAAATTGAGGTGAGAGGACTCCAAAGAACGAGGAAAGCTCCAATCAGGGACTGTCATACCCCTTATAGGCAGGAGGTGGCACTAGAGGAGCGTTTTCCTGAGTTGTCAGCACACCCTGATCACAGTCTGGGGCTCAGAGCACTGTTTTGACCAGGGGAAGGGTAGCTGATTTTGAACAAATTTAACTAAGCACTCCAGGTTTAGGGACCAGGGATTGTAAGACGAGGCACAGCTAGGGCAGAGAGATAGCAACCCCACGTGGAAATCAACACGAGGGGTCTCCAACCTCCTGGCTGCAGATCTGTAGGGGTCTGGACCTATTAACTGTGCTGACTTCTGGCCAAGATGGAAGTGTAGATGGCCACACTGTGCCTCCTCTCACAACCAACATTAAGGACAACAAAAATTTAGAAACAGAGAAACAACCAACAGAAAATGAACTGTACGGAAGTCTGACAACCATTCATCCAGACCGGTAAGAGGGGCGGAATCGGCAGCGGGCAGAGAGGGGTCACGGCAGGAAAAAGCGTCAGTTGGTAGACCTGGGATGTGCAAGCAGTGGCTAGCAGACCCTGGACTTGGGGAGGCAGCGAGCAGACCCAGGGAGGCGCACAAGGTGGAACATACACAAGCCTATCCATCCAGGAACCAGCACCAGAAGGGCCCAGTTTGCTCGTTGGAAGCGGCAGAGGGGACTGAAATCGGAGAGAGAGCAGAGCAAGCGCCATTGTTCCCTCTCTGACCCCACCCCCAAATACAGAGTCACAACCCAGTGACTGGATCACTCCGCCCCGGGAACAACTAAGGCTCTGCACCTCACTGCGTTACAGGCGTGACCATACCAAAAAATAAAAAATAGAAAAAAGGCTCAAATGCAAGAACAAATCAAAGCCCCAGAGCCAATACTTTTAAGCGGCCAAGAGATAGCTAATGTATCAGATGCACAGTTCAAAATACTGGTGGTCAGGATGCTCATAGAATTGGTTGATTTTGGTCGCAAATTAGATGAAAAAAATGAAGGCTATACTAAGTAAAATGAAGGAAAATGCACAGGGAACCAGTAGTGTTGGAAATAAAACTGGGACTCAAATCAATGGAGTGGACCAGAAGAAAAAAAACCAACCAAATGGGAAAGAATGAAGAAACAAGAATTCAAAAAAAGACTTCCGGCCAAGATGGAGGTGTAGGTGGAAACACTGTGCCCCCTCGCACAACCAAGTTTAAAGACAACAAAGTTTTAGTAACAAAAACATAGCCAAAGCACAGAAAATTGAACTGTACGGAAGTCCGACAACAACGAACCATTTATCCAGACCGGTAAGAGGGGTGGAGTCAGCGGCTGGCAGAGCGGGGTCGGGCAGGAAAGATCGGGTGGACCGACTCAGGCGTGCAGGCGGCAGTTGGCAGATCCCAGGTGTGGGGTGGCAACGGGCAGACTCAGTGGGGGCGCAAGGCGGCTGGCTAACTGTGGTCACACAACCACATGCAGATATACCAGGCAAAGGAGCGAGCAGTGAGACAGACCACATAGGCTAGGGCCCCAGCGCCGGGAGTTAAAGCCTGAAAGCACCAATTGGAGAAATTTTGGGGGTTCAGGTGCCAGGAGAAGCTCCCAGGCTCACAGAGAATTTGTTGGAGAGACCCACAGGATCCTGGAGGGTGCACAGGCTCACATACCCAGGAGCCAGCACCAGGATGGCCTAGTTTGCTTGTGGGAAGTAGCGGAGGGGACCAAAATCTGAGAGAGAGCAGTACAAACGCCATTGCTCCTCTCTGACCCCGCCCCCACATATGGCATCACAACCCAGCAACTGGGTCGCCCTGCACTGGTGAACACCTAAGGATCTGCCCCTCACACAAAACAGGCACGAACAGACCAAAACATTATGGCTCATGTAGAAAAAGAGCTCAAAGCCCCAGAGCTAATACTTTTAAGCAACCAAGAAATAGCCAACCTATCAGATGCACAGTTCAAAACACTGGTGATAAGGATGCTCATAGAACTGGTTGATTTTAGTCACAAATTAGAGGAGCAAATGAAAACTAAACTAATTGAAACGAAGGGAAATGCACAGGAAACCAATAGTGATGGAAAGGAAACTGGGACTCAAATCAATGGAGTGGACCAGAAGGAAGAAAAAAATGACCACACAGAAAAGAATGAAGAAACAAGAATTTAAAAAAATGAGGAGAGACTTAGGAACCTCCGGGACATCTTTAAACGTTCCAACATCTGAATTATAGGGGTACCAGAAGGGGAAGAGGAAGAGCAACAAGTGGAAAACTTACTTGAACAAATAATAAAGGAGAACTTCCCCAGTCTGGCAAAGGAAATAGACTTCCAGGAAATCCAGGAAGCTCAGAGAGTACCAAAGAAGTTGGACCCAAGAAGGAACAAACTAAGGCACATCATAATTACATTAGCCAAGATTAAAATGAAGGAGAGATTTCTAGAAGCAGCAAGAGATAAGGGGACAGTCACCTACAATGGAGTGCCCATCAGACTGTCAGCGGATTTCTCAGAAGAGACCTTACAGGCAAGAAGGGGCTGGAAAGAAGTATTCCAAGTCATGAAATCCAAAGACCTACATCCAGGATTGCTCTATCCAGCAAAGCTTTCACTTAGAATGGAAGGACAGAATAAAGTGCTTCTCAGATAAGGTCAAATTCAAGGAGTTCATCATCACCAAGCCCTTATTATATGAAATGTTAAAGGGACTTATCTAAGAAAAAGGAGATAAAAAATATGAACAGTGAAAGGACAGCAAACTCTCAGTTATTAACAACCAAACCGGAAAAAAAAAACCAAAAACAAAAGCAAACCAAGCAAACAATTAGAACAGGAACAGAACCATAGAAATGGAGATCACGTGGAGGGTTAGCAACAGGGGAGTGGGAGGAGGAGAGAGGGGGAAAAGGTACAGAGAATAAGTAGCATAGATGATAGGGAGAAAATAGACAGGGGGAGGGCAAGACTAGTATGGGAAATGTAGAAGCTAAAGAACTTATGACACATGGACATGAGCTAAAGGGGGGGGATGTGGG